>NC_134701.1:271329253-271601753 GCF_043290135.1 Rhipicephalus microplus | reverse complement strand
AAGGAAACCTTGAATGCTCAAATACTAACTACAGTCTCTTTGTCTAAATCTGTATCGTGCAAAAACTTGTTCAGAGGTTTTGGAATATTGCCTTTCACATGACTCCGTTGTCAGCGTGCAGAGTAAAGTGACATTTTCCGCAATCTTTCATCATCAAAGCTATTCATTGGTGTTAAAGTCGCCGTTGCATAGTATGGCCCCGTCCTATACTTTACTAAAGTATGGGTGAATCCTAGCTTTGCGAATGCGAAATTGCACATAATACTCTAGAGTCCCGAAATTTCATGTTTTTGCGATTCCGTATTTATGTTTGGCAGATACATTCACGTGTAACGCGCAGACGTCTGTGATATTCGTGTTTCACGACATCGCCATCGACCGCAGGTATATGATGAAAATAAGACTTCCAACTCAGCATTCCACTTGAAAATTCTGACATTAAAAAATTTGAATGTGCTCTTGATGTTTACTTTGCCGAGCAATGAATATGCTATTGTGTTATTGTTCAAAGTTGCTGAAAATATCAATGTCTGTATTTACTTTCCATATCCTATGCTTCCCTCTCTGTAATGACTCTCAAGTGAGGGTTGGCAGTATAAATAAATAAAAAATAAAAAAAATAAATTAGACTTCCAACTTTGTCACGACATTGGTGTTCTATATAATTTGCTGGCTGTTTTTAAATGATCTGATCGATATAATAGGCGCACGCAAGCGTTATATAAAGTGATTTGAAGACAGCACAATAGGTCAGAGAACAAACTGGGGCTGCAGATATAACTGACGCTGAGAGAAATAAATTGACTTGAGTCGGACACAATGCGTAGAACAGACTACCAGTTTACTGTGAGCAGCAGAAGTGTTACCAAGAGATTAGAAACGCAGCCAAGGTAGGTGGCGAGGTAGATCGAGTAATGAAATTTAGTTCGCAGGAATAAAAATAGAACCAGTAGGAACAAAATATGGGGAAGTAGCAGATCACTGTGGGATACGTCCATCCTACATTGGGCGTAACTTAGGCTCATAAGGACGATGCTTATTTGGGATAAAGTTTTCAAACATGCACGTCGAAAGTTTCGTCACTAGATGGCAACATTGGACAACTACGTCAGGCACAGCCACTGTTACAGAGACTCAATTTTCTGTGGATTTACACTGATTGTGCAGTAATACAAAGCTGTGCGTGTTCTCAGTCTGCGTTGCTTGACAAGACTTCGGCCTGTCAAGACCGTTCTAGGCGTTTTGCTTTGCTTTCATCTGGAAGGAAGGATATCACTGTTGCTTTTCTTGCCGTATAGAAGCAGAGATGTCTTGTGGCATTAACTTGTGTGAAAAGACGGTGTTTCAGCTTCCAGTTACGTTTTAGTTCGAACCGTGCATTACTGTATCCTGTCTTTTATAATACCGGATACAAAGTAGCCGGTATTCCGAAAAAGAAAGGAAAACAGTATGTGCTTTCCAGATAGCATTCGAGCCAACTTTCATCCTCGCTGACAATAAGTCAGTTACTTCTACACAGCCTTCCCACTCTACGGCTGCCCGAGACGGCTGCCCAAGATAAATTACCAAAAATTGTAGCCTGTTGCAACTCGAACCAACGGCACCGTACATGAGACTTTCGCTGCTTCTATTGACAGGCTTGAGAGGCGTTCCTTTTCCTATATTTCATCGTGGCAAATCAAATTCAGCATCTGCCTTTAAAACTTCCTTGCGCAATCTAAACTTGGCAGTGACGACGTTTTGCCGATGAAATACCTTTCTCTCAATCATGAAAAAAGCAATAGTGTGAGGGTATACCAACGAACAAAGGCCTGTGTTCTATATATATATATATATATATATATATATATATATATACTCTTAAAAAATGGAGTGACATACTCTCCATGCATTTAGGGAGGAACGGCGATGTCCCCAATGTTCGTCTTTAAATAGAGAAACGTTGCTCCCTCATCCACGGAGAAACACGTTCCTCCTTATGAAAATCAACATGGCTGCCCCCCGGCGAAGCGAGTAGGCTTAGCAAATGCAACGATTCTCGACTGGTAAGGAGTACACGGCACTGATAGTTACAAAAAACGGTCCCGCTGAGCTTGATATTGAACGAAATGATTATAAAAACGAGCAGACGAACCTGTGGCGGCGAACACATCGCGAAAGAGAACGACGGAGCAAGTACGTTTCGTTTGGTCAGCGAAGCCACGTTCACTTCGAAAGACACGGATTTTGCAGAGCCCTCACCTGAAGAGCGCATGCTAGGCTTGCTGTATTTATTTCTCGCAGATTCACATAGTGTAGCGACGTTATCCATGCGTTTACGGGTCCGCAGGTCACGAGATGTGCCTCCAAACCGTACACTCGATCGCAGCGAAACCATTCCGAATCCGTAGTGCAGCATTGATAGATAGATGTTCAACGTTATATAAATGACTGGAGGTGTGAGAGCGTCATAGCAATGAAGTAGGTGGTAGGTGGCGCCATCTGGAGGGACCTAACAAAACAAAAAATAGATGACTGCCGCGACGTAAGTTGTTATTACCCACTATCACGGCTCCCTTGCGGATTCTTTACGCATCAACCCATTAAGGACTACTTACGAACACTGAAAGCCTAATATGTGCTGATGCAATCCATATAGCTACACATGCACACATGGTCACATAGTACACAGACAGTACGCACCAAGTACACTAGCGTATACGCTAACAAGTACGCAACAAGAGCACAATCAACCATTCACACCAACGGCCCACACCTCGACGTGTTTACTCACACCCTTCTATGAAAGCGCATCAGCTTATATAGGGATGAATTTCGACTGACCTGAGTGGCACAGGCTACAAGTACGTTTTCTTACACTTATTTTACGTTTTGTATCAATACCACAACATGCGCACACGTAAATATATTGTATCTGATGGTTAGGCAAACCTTAGTTAATCAATGGTTGCACAATAATGAACGGAATAATTTCTAGAGCTTATCAGGTTTTCACGAAGACGAATACCCCCAAGCCTACGGCATTTCGAACGCTGCGACATCTGTCGACCACTGCCACAGTTACTTTTTTTTCTTGAAGCCTCTGAGAGTGCAAACACTTGCCGCGCGTTAGCCATTTCGGAGGTCGCGTTTTTTTTTTTTTTCCTTCTAGTTACTTGGAGAGGGTGCAGCATGCAGACCAAACTTTGTCTCCGTCGTGGTAGGTGTTCTGTGGTCACGTCGCCCTCGTTTAGTTATTTCGTCTTAACGTTTGCTTATATTCTTTTTACGTGCGTACCACAAGTATGACCGTTAGCCATGGATATAGTACACCACTAGCCCTTCAACGACAATGTTTTTGATGCGGTAACGACCGTCCTAGCAGTGTATACGTACGTTACAACGCGGGTCTTGCGAGAGAAATAAGCGATGACCTCGCATCCGACGGTATTTTTTCGTGAGCTATGACAGTAGCTGTTGGCGTCGCGGCAGCTCTCATACTTGAGTGGAGGAACTATCGCTGCAGTGCCCAAGTTTACTATAACTTTATAGAATGTTGTGCCTGGATACTTTTCTACTCCAGATGCCTCTCGCGATTCGCCTCGCGTGTCAACTTGCAATCATAGTGCGTGCCACAATTTTGTTGTTAGCGCTGTGGCTGTGGTGGTTATTACTCTGGATTCGGAATACTCTTTTCACAAAGGTGAGTGAGCCTTAGTACTTACTTGCTGTGCACAGCTGTTACTAGAAGTGCATTTTGTGTTGAGTTTCTCGCGACAAAGGAGAATCATGGACGAGAAAGGCATACTGCTCGCGTGCATAATTCCTTCCTACTTCTCAGTGCTGGCATGGACAATTCAAAACCAATGCTATTGAGAATTTGGTTTAACCTACAGAAGTCATTGGTTCACTTTTCACAAAAGTTTAGTTATGATGATGTTTAAAATGTTTCTGATGGTTGTAATCTAGTCTGGCGAATAAACGCTCGGTGAAACTTCGCAGCCTGTTTCCCTTTGTGCTTTCACCTGCTGTGGTAGCATAGCCTTATTGGGTGTCGTGTGACTATGCTGGAGGACGCAGGTTCGACTTCCGGCCACGGCGGCCGTATTCGAATGGGGGTAAACTGCAAAGAACATCCATATGGCGGTAGTGGCACGTATAACTCTATCAATTGTATATGATCGTACTTTCACGCATGGACTGTAGAGTGGTATCAGGTTTCCTACAATGTTGAAAAAATAAGTGTGATGCTTTTTTACACGCCTCATTGAATTCATGAGTGTTGTTGGTGCCGTGCGAAACTAAAAATGCGTGGGCTTACCAAGTAGGTCGACACCGAAAAAATTCATTATTTTTTTTACACTCTAAGGTAATCAATAAAGCAAGACTGCTTGGGAAGCAGAGCTCCTTGTATTCGTGACAAATTAGTAGTATGAAACAGCACGAGACACACATGGAAGTGTGCGGAGCATCGTGCGAGTGCCTGACGATAAAAAAAGAGAGGCTTTTACTTTACAATAATAAAACAAAAGAAAACGTCACTCCTGCATTGCTTACAACAATTTAAGGTAAAAGCAATCGCTCGCGACTGGCCGCGGCCGGCTATAGGCTTGGCGTGCACATGCGCGCGAGCAAGACCCCCGTGATTGAGGAGATACTTGAACGCTGAAGGAGGAACGTTGCTCCTTTGGTCCTTGCCGCGAGAGGGCGCGACGGGTAAAGCGCCCGAAAGGGAGGAAGTCGCTGCGCCGAAGGAGAAACGGAGCCCGTTTCTCCAATCTCGCTCCCCTTTTTTTTAGAGTGTGTATATATATATATATATATATAAATATATATATATATATATATATATATATATATATATATATATATATATATATATATATATATATATATATATATATATATATATATATATATATATATATATATATATATATATATATTGACACACCTCGATGGGCGCATGAAGAGGAAGAGGTGGAAGCGGTCTGGCTCACGAGCAGCTCGGTCGCCGGTTTTCTGGCTCTGAGCTGTACCGATCTCAACCATTTCCTGTAAATAAACGCGTTCCTTCGTCACAGTTGTGGTGGAAGGTGCTGGGTAAGCCAGCTACTGTCAAGCGAGACCGGAGAGCAGCCGTCTACTAACGACGGAACCGCAAGAGCACGAGCTTCGCCGCAGCCGTCGACTAGCGGGCTTGCCACCACTACCTCAAGATATGAACTTGGACGGAGACATCCAGCAGCCGGTCGCGAGGGCGCCGTCTTTCCACTACCGAGAGCCACGCACATTTACAGGAAAACCTGGCGATGACGTTGAAGAATGGCTCAGCCACTATCAACGGGTGAGCCGAGCCAATGGCTGGAATGCGGCCAGCCAGTTGTCCCACGTGGGTCTATTTCTCGATGGCAGTGCTTTAGTGTGGTTCGAGAATCACGAAGACACCTTGACAACATGGGACCAGTTTATGGAGGAGATCAAGAAGTGCTTTGGCGACCCTGCGACGAAGAAGAAACGTGCAGAGCAAATGTTGTCGCAGAGAGCTCAAGCTTGTGGTGAGACATGCAGAACCTACATTGAGGAGGTACTGAAACTGTGCAAATGTGTGGACACCAACATGACGGAAGAGGACAAGGTGGGCCACATTCTCAAAGGAATTGCGGAAGACGTCTACCACTTCCTTATCGGCAAGGAGAGTCTTGAGTCTGTGGCCGATGTGATTGGGCACTGCCGAACGTTTGAGGCCCTGAAGACTCGCCGCATCACTACGAAGTTCGGACGCCTTGCCAATGTTACGACCGTCGCCACTGTCGATGTGTGCCAAGACTCCGTGCCTACCGACCTTTCGTCAACGATTCGCCTCATTGTACGTGAGGAACTTCGTCGTCACCTTTACGCGCCCTTGAACGCCCGAGAACCACCGTGCGATACACCGTCCACAAGTATCAATGCTACGAGTTTCGAGGAGCGCAGCTATTCCAACCGCGGCCCTCAGCTAAGGGCTCCACCACCGGCGTCTTCTTATGTAGAGCCGCCTTATGCTCCCCACAGTCGTTACGGCTACAACAGCCATCCACCTCCTTTTGCGTCTCAGTGGGAACAGAGCGCCGCGTACCCTCAACATCCAGCGACGTTCCCTATGCCCCGTGAACGGCCCGTCTGCTACCAGTGCGGTGTTCGTGGACATATCGCCCGATTTTGCCCAATGCGACGTAATCCACGTTCGACATTCCCTCAGAGATCCGCGACGTTTGCACAACGAAGCCAACGGCCTGACTACACCTACTGGCCCCCCAACCCAACTGACGAGCGGCACGCCTACCAGCCGATCAACCGGAGTGATTCGCCCGGATCTGTGCGCAGCTTAACGCCGCCCACCACCCGTCCACCTCGGTCACCATCTCCACGGCGCCGGTCACGAATGTCGTCTCCGCCACCGGGAAACTAGCCAGCGCGGCCGACGGAGGTGAGGTCGCTGGACGTACCGATTTTCATCAAAGAATGCCTCCACCAGTTTCTATGCTTCAGAATAAGGTTCAGGTACTTGTTGACGACGTTCCCACGATGGCATTGATAGACACTGGCGCAAGTGTTTCCGTGATGAGTTTAGTTTTTAAGCAACGACTAGGCCGTAAGGTTATGTTTCACTGGGACAAACCTGCCACATTTCGGGCAGTGAGCGGCGCATTCTTGCGTCCTGTCGGCGTCTGCACTGCGTCTGTTAGTGTTGCCGGTAAAACGTTCAAGGCGGAATTCACAGTACTGGCTCAATCAACGCATGACGTTATACTTGGCATAGACTTTTTGCGAGAGTGTCGTGCGACCGTGGATTGTGGAGCAGGTGAGGTTCTGTTGTCTACTCTCGCCCAGCAGCCTGATTGTGAGAAAGGTAACCTCACTGTAGCTAAAGATGTACTTCTGCCAGCGTGGTCCACGGCCAGCGTACAAGTGACCACTTCGGAAACCAACTCGAGTTTGAATTCACGTGACATAGTGATTGAGCCGTTGCCTGTAGCTTGTCTCAAGAAAAACATCTTTGTACCACGATGCATTGTATCTCTCGCAGACGAGACGGCTCAATTATGGGTGATAAACAGCTCACCCGAGTCGGTTGTACTACCGGCTGGTATGCGCCTTGCCCTGTTCGAAAAGCAGAGCAGCACCTGCATTGGAGCTTTAAGCGATCTTGAAAGGGCGGGTCCGGAAACTTCTGGTATGGAAGCTGAATTTTCAAAAATGGTTAGCAAGTCCATTTCCTCACAGAAGCGCAAAGACCTGGTTGCACTGCTGGCGAGACATGCTAAAGTATTTGATTTTGCACGGAAGGTGCCTAGGGCTCAGATACCGACCACGCGCGCTCGTCACAAGATCGATACTGGCTCTGCTCATCCTCTCCGACAAAAGCCCTATCGCGTGTCCGTGTCCGAACGCAAAGTTATTGCTGAACAAGTTGGCGAGATGCTAGCCACTGGTGTAATTCAAGAATCGTCAAGTCCGTGGGCTGCGCCTGTTATTTTGGTAAAGAAAAAAGACGGGTCCTGGAGGTTCTGTGTTGATTATCGGCGTCTCAATTCTATAACCAAGAAGGACGTGTACCCCCTCCCCCGCATTGATGACGTAATTGACTGCCTTCATTCAGCTTCCTACTTTTCTTCGGTAGACTTGCGATCCGGGTATTGGCAGATTCCCATGGATCCAGTTGATAAAGAGAAGACGGCTTTTGTAACGCCAGACGGTCTATTTGAATTTAATGTTATGCCGTTCGGCTTGTGTAATGCTCCGGCAACATTTGAACGCTATATGGATACCGTCTTGAGAGGCCTTAAATGGGAAATTTGTTTATGTTACCTGGACGATGTGGTTATTTTTGGACGAACTTTTGAAGAACATAATCATCGCCTTGACGTTGTTCTAACATGTTTGGAGAAAGCCGCCTTGACACTGAACTCAAAAAAATGTCGTTTCGGTGAACGGCAAACACTGGTTTTAGGACACCTTGTGGACAAAGCTGGTGTTAGACCGGACCCGCAGAAAGTGGACGCCGTCAGCAAGTTTAAGCAGCCACAGTCTATCCGCGAGCTACGAAGCTTTCTGGGCCTATGCTCTTATTTTCGCCGCTTTGTACCTAATTTTGCTGAAAAGGCCCAGCCACTGACTGACTTGCTGCGCAAGGACGTCCCTTTCCACTGGACACCAAATTGTGAGTCAGCGTTTAAGCAACTAAAGTTCGCTCTCACTTCCGGGCCAATACTATGCCACTTCGATCCCTCTGCTTCCACGGAAATCCACACCGATGCCAGTGGAGTTGGTCTCGGCGCGGTGCTTATTCAACGACACAACAATGCTGAACACGTCGTCGCCTATGCAAGCCGGTCCCTGAGCAAGGCAGAGCGTAATTATACGGTTACCGAATTGGAGTGCCTCGCCGTCGTTTTCGCCGTACACAAGTTTCGCCCCTACATCTACGGTCGTCGTTTCTCAGTTATCACAGATCATCACTCTCTTTGCTGGTTGGTGAGCCTACGTGATCCATCTGGTCGACTTGCGCGATGGGCCATACGGTTACAAGAATTTGACTTCACGGTCCGCTACAAGAGCGGTAATCGCCACGCAGACGCTGACTGCCTGTCACGGCTTCCTCTACCAACGACCGAGTGTGAAGCTGATAATTTTGACGATTTTATCACAGCTATTGACTCTCATTTTCCTGACATCGCGGCTTTCCGGACAGCACAGCACGAGGATCATTGCTTAGATCACCTGTTTGCCTCCGCGAATGACCCGGCCAGTTCAAGCTCTTTTGTAGTCCATGACGCCGTCCTTTACAAGAAGAATTATTCTGGCCAAGGCGCCCGTCTGCTTCTGGTAGTTCCACGCACTCTACGTCCCCAAATTTTTCGGTTCTGCCATGACAACGCAACCAGTGGGCACATGGGCTTCGCCAGAACGTTTCATCGCATCCAGCAAAGGTTTTACTGGCCCAAGATGCGACGCGACACAGAAAAATACGTAGCGGGTTGCGAACAATGTCAACGTCACAAGCGTCCCACGACTACATCACCCGGACTTCTCCATCCCGTACCACCTCCTAGCTCTCCCTTCGAGATTGTTGGTGTCGACCTTCTAGGTCCGTTTCCGCGTTCAGCCAGTGCCAATCGATGGGTCATCGTGTGCGTCGACCACCTGACGCGCTACGCAGAAACTGCGGCTATACCTACTGCAACAGCCTTTCACGTGTCGCAGTTTATGCTTCGGCATATCATTCTCCGTCATGGCCCTCCACGAGTCGTCATTAGCGACCGGGGACGTCAGTTCGTCGCTGACGTCGTTGAAGAGATCCTACGCCTGTCTGCCAGCCAATTCCGCCACGCAACCCCGTATCACCCCCAGACGAATGGCCTCGTAGAGCGGACCAACAGGACGCTAACGAACATGTTGTCAATTTATGTTGATGCCAAGCACAAAAACTGGGACGAAGTACTGCCCTATATCACATACGCCTACAACACCGCGAAACACGAGACAACAGGGTACGCGCCCTTTTTCCTGCTCTACGCCCGCTCCCCCCGCAGTTGCCTCGACACCATTCTGCCTTTTACGTTAGATGTGGAAACATCGGTTGCCGAGTCACTATGCCGCGCTGAAGAAGCCCGTCGCGTCGCACGCCTTCGAACCATTGCATCTCAACAGCGCTCCAAGACCCGGTACGACGCCCACCATCACTCCGTTGCCTACACAAAGGGTGACCTGGTGTGGTTGTGGACACCTGTCCGCAAACGTGGTTTATGCCAAAAGTTTCTGGCCCACTACTCCGGACCATTTGTAGTCATTGACCGTCTCAGTGACGTCACATACGTCATCTCCGGCGTCACAAGCAATGGTCGGCGCTCTAGCAAGACACAGCTGACACACGTCGCGCGCCTCAAGCCATATCACCACCAACCTTCCTATTGACTCGCCCAGTGGGCATCGTCTGCGAACGGGGGAAATGACACACCTCGATGGGCGCATGAAGAGGAAGAGGTGGAAGCGGTCTGGCTCACGAGCAGCTCGGTCGCCGGTTTTCTGGCTCTGAGCTGTACCGATCTCAACCATTTCCTGTAAATAAACGCGTTCCTTCGTCACAATATATATATGGCGCTGACTGACACTCCTACCTCTAAATTCCCATATAAACCCAAAAAAGTGGATGGAGGGAAGGCCGCTGTGATAGCTCAGTGGTTAGAGTATCGAACGCGTTATTCGAAGGTCATAGGTTTGATTCCTGCTGAAGGCTGGTTATTTTTTCACCCACTTTTCTTTCTTATTTACATTTCATTGGTTCTAATAACTTCCCCTATACATTCCTTGGAATTACTGTCTGTTAGATCTCATAATTATTGTGTCAGAACACGAAAAAACGAGCCCTTAGGTGTACACTTCTTTCCCATATATATATATATATATATATATATATATACGTGCATGGCTGCTTCCAAGGCGAAGAAGAGAGAGGCGTTGCACAAAGGAGAGAATTGAAGTATAGCCTTATGGCGTTATTTTTGTCATGCCCTTATCGGTGGTTAGATTTCTTTTGATAAGCCTGGCTGCGCTCTCCACTTACTTAGCGATAAGTTGAATCATTTGATTACTTTAGTCGTTGGCTTATATCCCCAAACTTAAGACCCGGATAAAATCCACCTTTGCGATGACGCTTCCGCTCATGGTATGGATTGTTACGTCGCTCTGCTCTGGAGTAATTCTTGTCCTTGGTTTTCGGCCTCTTCTCTTACAGGTCTGTACAGCAGGAGTAGGATTGAGTGAGCATCGGAGCCCCATAGGAACGAGGCACTGTTCAGTGACGTTCACAGCTTCTTATTATTTTTGTTTTATTTTCCCATCACTGACTCCACACACTATATCGTGAAGTCGTCTTCGTAAATCATGTATTCTTCGCCTTCAAATTCTTCGAGTTTTCTGGTGAAAGCTATTATAGACGTATTGAAAAGGATAGGCAAGATGAGCACTCCTTGGGATGAGCCTCGGCTGCCTTGGTTCATTGCGTCTGATGTTAGGTCTCCAGTCCTTAGTGTTGTTATCCTTCCACTGAAGAATGCTTCAACGTATTGATCAAAGTGGTGTCCCACACCGAGGTTCGGAATGACCTTGAGTTTGAAAGTACGCTAGATATTATCGAATGCTTTCTCCATGTCTTTTCGCACCATGGTTCTCGTGTTCTTAATGCTGTGGCTGATTCTGTGACCTTTGACCTTTGAGGAGAAACATGGCATCTTGCGTAGATATATCATGTCTGAACGCTATCATTGTGTGAGGGTAAACATCATGCTCTTCCAGGTATTTATATAATCGATTCAGTATCGCTTGTTCCATGACCTTTAACATGCACGTTTTGAGTCGTAGAATCACGAGGCCATAAGGCATGCCTAAATGTTTTAACAAGATGTTATAGCGGTCCTCCATTCACAAGAAGGTTCACGTTTCTTCCCCATCTCCTTTAATTGCGTTAAATAATCTGAGGGTACTCATTGGACGAATTCAAACTCGTGATTACTGAATAGGACATTGAGAGTGGAAAGGTAGGCCTGAAAATGATTATGCACAAAACTAAAGTGATGTGCAACCACTCCGGAAGAGGACAACGCTTTGATATAGGTAATAGTGCACTTGAACTTGTAAAAGAGTACGTCTACTTGGGACAAGTAATAACCGTGGAGCTGAATCACGAGATGAAAGTAACTAGTATAATAAGAATGCGGTGGAGCACAGTTGGCAAGCACTCTTAAAATATGACTGGTAGATTGCCACTATTCCTCAAGAAAGTTTATAATATCGGCATCTTTCCTGTACTTATCTACGAAACAGAAACCTGGAAGCTCACAAAGAGGGTTCAGCTTGAATTGACGACGACGCAGCGAGCGATGGAAAGAAAAAGGATAGGTGTAACCTTAAGAAACAAGAAGAGAGCCAAGGAGATCAGGGAACAAACCGGGGTTGAGGATACAGTTGAAATCAAGAAGAAATCGACATTGATGGGGCACGTATAGCACGTAGGCAGGATAACCGCTGGTCATTAAGGATAACTGACTGGATTTCCAGATAAGCCAAGCGGGTTAGGGGGAGAAAAAGAGAGGTGGGTAGATGAGATTAGAAAGTTTGCGGGTGTCAATTGGCAGCTGCAAGCACAAGATCGAGTTGACTGGCGGAACATGGGAAAGGCCTTTGTCCTGCAGTAGACGTAGTCAAGTTGCTGCTGCTGATGCTGCTAACGATGATGATGATGATAACATACTTTATAGAATACTCCTTCAATTGCGGAGCATCCTGTTGGTTATCCTGGGGGCACCATGGGCAGATTTTTGTCGAGGTTGTATAGAGCCGTTGTCCCATCTCCTACTGAAATTAAAGCATCGGACATGGGGTCGCTTGAGCTCACGTAGCATGACCGAAAGGGGGCGGCTGCTCTGATTCCTTGACAGGTAGGTACCTATTAACTAGCTGCGCAATGGCTTTTGATTTTGACGAATGGTTCAGTGCCACGTGCGAAATTTAGCTGAATGTGTAGCAGTGATTCAGTTTCGTGTTGGCACCGTCTAGTGGGCGCTTAAGTAGATTACAGTTTCTTCCTTTTCTACTCCTTTTCTACTTCTTTCCGATGGAGGCGGAAATGTTGTAGGCCCGTGTGCTGATATTTGGGTGCACGTTAAAGAACCCCAGGTGGTCGAAATTTCCGGAGCCCTCCACTACGGCGTCTCTCATAATCATATGCTGGTTTTGGGACGTTAAACCCCACATATCAATCAATCAATCAATCCTTCTCTACTTCGGCTATCTATCGATTCTCAAAGCTCCTCGTACTATTTCTTGGACACAGTTTTACAGTTATTTCCTTTCGCAGCCTACGGGTTAGCCTCTGGCCTTTCTGCCCCGCCGCGGTGGTCTAGTGGCTAAGGTACTCGGCTGCTGACCCGCAGGGCGCGGGTTCGAATCCCGGCTGCGGCGGCTGCATTTCCGATGAAGGCGGAAATGTTGTAGGCCCGTGTGCTCAGATTTGGGTGCACGTTAAAGAACCCCAGGTGGTCTAAATTTCCGGAGCCCTCCACTACGGCATCTCTCATAATCATATAGTGGTTTTGGGACGTTAAACCCCACATATCAATCAATCAATCAGCCTCTGGCCTTTCTATTGCTCAAGTAGGAATCGTATAGCTTCTAAGGTGCGCTAGTTGGTTGTCTATCTTTTCGATCGAGAGTTCCATGAGGTCTCCTCCGTAGCGGCACCAACGCCCTTCCGAAGCTGTGAAGTCCATTGTTTTGGATTCACATCTGCAATCACAATCTCCTTCTTGATTTTAAAGAATTCGTGCCAGTCTACGGTCCGAAATCACTTCTGCGTAGTCCCTTCTGCCTGATTTGTAAGTCGATCCCTAATACATCATGATCACCACCGAACTTTAAGTCTGAGCAAGCCCAGGTGCATTGCGTTGCGTTGTGTACAAGAGTGAGGTCCGAGGTTGTCTGTGGACAAGTCGATGCGCCGCCTCGAGTCGGGAATACTATGTTTATGATTAGCGTTAACCCTAGGTCTTTTAATTCGCGCCATAAACTCTCGCCATTGTTCGCATTGTAGTGATAACACCATGCGAGGTAGAGAATTTTGAACTCTCGAACTGCAATTAGCGAAGTCTCGACCTAGTTTGACAGCCTTGGTAAGTAAGGACTCGAATGTTTGCTTGATATTCTTCGGAATGCTGTTGAAGTTGAAAATAGAAGTACTTTTCTCACTGCCAATTCAAGAGCATGGAATTATTTCCGCCGTGATGTATTCGATTTAGTTACCGGCCATTTTTACATCATGGCTGACGGGCGTAGCCCTGTTATTAACTAGGGTTATTAATTATGGCGCCACTTTAGTCCACAACTTACTCTTTAAAGTCTTCAAGTGACAAGTATCCTAGTTCGAGGAACCCGTAAACAGAACGCTTCATGCTCACTGCATCTGATTAAGGAAGATTTCTCAAGTTCTGCGTCACGCAGCATGACAGTATTATATAGATTCCAAGAACCATAGCTCGTCTAGAGCCGCTTGGCTAAACCTATCAGTATCCTTATATATACTCGAATGCGGGGTTCTCTGAAAGGTCTACACAATAGCTCAAGTTACTGTGGGCTAACCAGGACTATCTGGAACCGCCACGTTTCCACAACTTCGAAACGCGGGCTTTTTTAATACAGAATCGATGTAGCATAGTATAATTACTACTCCGTTTAAAGCACGTGTTATTGGGGCGCTATTATGTCCTTAACGTTTCTCACTCGTTTCCTATCAACCACGACATCGCAAACCGGCTTACATCACATGGCTTTGGCCTTAACATATGTGAAAAACTGTTGAGCCAATCCGCGTTATGCGTATTAAATGCGAAGCATGTTTTAGCGAACCTTCTATCTATCTATCTATCTATCTATCTATCTATCTATCTATCTATCTATCTATCTATCTATCTATCTATCTATCTATCTATATATATATCTATCTATTTATCTATCTATCTATCTATATCCGCCTACGACCTTTAGCTCTCCTGGCCGTTTCGACAATCGGATCAATACCAAGCTTGTTATGGCATAACATGACTGTATTAAGAACACATTCAATTAGTCATAGCAAGAAAATCATGAAATGCTAGTCATAAATGTCACGATTTACATTTCAAGGTCCTGCAGTTCTTGTGGTGGTTTCGTTCATATCGCAGTTTGCAAAACTGGTATGGTATGACATGATTGCATGGTGATCAGAAGCGATAGAACCTAACATGAAAATCATGACATACGTGTTATGTAACAACATGACTACATGCCACGCTCATGTTGCGCTCGCGGCCGGTTCGCATACCGAATTTGGTATTACGGTACGCGAATGCATGACGAAGGTAAGTGACTGGTGCTAACATAATAACCACGAGGTGCGTGCCATGTAACAACATGACTACATGCCACGCTCATGATGCACTGGTAGCCGTTTTGCTAGCTTCACTTATGGCAAATTTGGTATTTTGAGACGTAAATGAATGACGAAGGTATGATACTGGTGCGAACATGATAAACATGAGATGCGTGTCATGCAATAACACGACTACATGCCACACTAATGATGCGCTCGCGGCCGTTTCGCTAGCTT
Organism: Rhipicephalus microplus; assembly: GCF_043290135.1. Lineage (NCBI taxonomy): Eukaryota > Metazoa > Arthropoda > Arachnida > Ixodida > Ixodidae > Rhipicephalus > Rhipicephalus microplus. Next base: position 271,586,593 of record NC_134701.1, on the reverse strand, counting down.
CTCATATGCCAAATTTGGTATTACGTGACGTCAATGGATGACGAAGGTATGTGACTGGTGCAAACATGACAATCATGAGATGCGTGTCATGTGAGAGTATGACTACATGCCACAGTCAAGCCGCTATACATTTCAACGTGACGCGTTGCGCGTGCTCGCTGGCGTTCATTTCGCCGCGTCACGCCGGAGTTGCCACGCCATGCGCTGGTCCTGCCATATACTCGCAGGTGCGCGCCACGCTGCGCGTTTCAGCGCGTCCGTCATCCTTCCGTCACGAAAAGAGAGAGACGCAATGTTGTCTGGGTAACGCATCGGCGCGAAATGCAGCAAGTCGCATTTCGCGCCGGTTGCCGTCGGGTCACGCCAACGGACGCTGATCGCGCCTGGCGTCAGACTATAGAGTGCTCGCGTTTTGCTAATGTAGCGTCGCTGTGCCAGCGTGCGCGCGCGTCAACGCTACATCGGAGTATATTGGGCCCTTCATGATGCCCTCGCGGCCGTTTTGCTAGCTCCACATATACCAAATTTGGTGTTACGTGATGTCAATGAATGCCGAAGTATAGTACTGGTGCAAACACGATAATTCTGACACATGTGTCATGTAAAAACATGACAACATACCACGCTCATAGCGTGCTCGCGGCCGTTTCGCTAGCTTCACATATACAAAATTTGATATCACGCGACGTTAATGGATGACGAGGGTAAACGACACATTTATAGTGAACTAGAATATCATATTCTAGTTTGCTATGCCACATCCAAACATGATAATCATGACACGGAAGTCATGTAAGGCATCACTTACCGCCACCTCGTAACGTTGTGCTGATTTCGAAGTCGCATATCAACATTTCTCCTTCGTGCTTCACATATCATGGATTCCCACTGTACGTGGGATCTGCCAATTTTTTTAATAATAGATTTTAGCATGAAGCCTTACATTGCCTGAGTCACTGTGGGGCTATTTTCAGCCGGTTGTCGCAAGTCTTAACTTTATTATAAACAGAAAGGCTATATGTGCTTTAACTGGATCACATTACGGATCGAATATCTGTGTGACAAAACCCTTTACTAGATTCCTTCCATCAAGCGGTACTGCACGTCACGTCAGTCGTCGTCACATGACTGCGCCGACGTCATATAGGGTGTAAATCTTCCAAATAGAATTTGATTTCCTATAATCTGTTAAAGCTAACCGTAAAACGTTTGCTTGTACAATCAGTACAAAATAACTATCATTATTATGAACAAGCATGCACTCTCTTCATTCTCGTTAAAGCGAAGCTGCTTAAAGTATCAGTGACTTGTTATGTGTCAAGTACAACAAGTGTCAAGTACAACAGAAGAGTCAAGTACAACAGTTTTACTTCATGACTCCCTCCAAGTACAAAGTTTTACTTCATGACTCCCTCCAACTGCCATCCTTGCATCCGGCCACTTTCCCTGAACACCCATTCAGCTGCTTTAATTGATCATTACCTATCTGCTTTGTGACTACGTGCACACAGCAGATAACACAGCAGTTGACAGAAAAAAAAATCAGTTATCTGCTGTGTGCACTACATGCACACAGCAGATAACAGATTTTTTTATGTCAACTTGTATATAGACTACCCATAATTTTTCTCTGCCTTCTGCTGTCTTCCTGTTTCTTACCGTTACCTGGTTTCTTTGTTCCATTACAGGCTAGATAGTGCAGCGCATTTTAAATAATCGATGGTTATATTCAGCCTCATCTCGCTATCTTCGTGGGTAACTTAGCTTGAGGGCGTACAACAGCGAAGCAAGCAGCACGTGTAAACACGAGAGGTCCATTGCTCGGCTTGAGTGATCGCAGCAGCTGTGCGTACAAACTGCCAGATCACATCGTTGTTGAGAACGAGACGTCAGAACTGCGCTGTCTCGCCTAAGCAACAGTGGACGTTTGCTCTCCGGGCCCCCACTAAGCCGGATTACTCGATTATGGCCTCGTGCAACGTCATGATAAAACGTTTCTAGGGCTTTATATACGTAAATAAACTAGAAAGATTCGAAAGAATGAACAAGGCATGCACGAAAGATGAAAAGGAGATATAGCGACGTGTTTTACTGGCAACGCTTTCAGTGAGGTAGATAAACATACGCAGACTCGGTATAGGTGGCTGCAGGATGCATACGTAAAAAAATAACAGAAAGAAAGAAGCAAGCAAGCAAGTAAAAATGAAAGAAATTAAGAAAGAAAGAAAGAAAGAAAGAAAGAAAGAAAGAAAGAAAGAAAGAAAGAAAGAAAGAAAGAAAGAAAGAAAGAAAGAAAGAAAGAAAGAAAGAAAGAAAGAGAAAAAGAAAGGAAGGCAGAGAAGAAAAATGAAATGGCAGAACCAGCAAGCTCTAAACTTGAGACATCTCCAATCCAATCTACTTCATACACAAACTGTACGAACAGCTTCGGCCGCACCGATGCGGAGGTGGAGCATGTATAATGCAGAATGTTTGGTCCTAAACAATTATTGACACATGCAAATTGAAGAGAATCGCTGTGCAAATCACCTCGTTCGTGACGACCCGCTCTACGAGGGCTTGCTCTGGCTAGACGCCTTGGTCTCGTTCACGACGATCCCCTCGGTATCTGTCTTGGCTGAGAAAAAGCGAGCGCTCTCGATGCGTCGTCCCGTCGTTTCCCATGAGCCGTTGGCTATCCTTGGCAGGAGTAAGATCGTCGTGCTTGCAACACTAGCATCAGTAATCGAACTTACAGCTCGGCAGGGTGTAAACTAGAAGAAGGTCGTAAGAGTAAACTGCCGGAACGCTTGTAGCAGTCTTGGTTAATAATGTATTATTAAATGCCTAGCACTTCTTTGTGTACTGCAAGCACGTTTGGCATCTATCTATCTATCTATCTATCTATCTATCTATCTATCTATCTATCTATCTATCTATCTATCTATCTATCTATCTATCTATCTATCTCTCTATCTAACTATCTATCTATCTATCTAACCGCCTACGTCTGGGTGCTCTCATCATAACCCCTTAACTTGGTGTAAACGAAAATTAGTATGGGAGGGTAAGATGGTTTGACGAATATGATGCGCTGGTCAAGACATGAATAATGTCTCAATTCCTTCGCGTACGTCGTCAAATACTCCGCGCCAGAAAGTAGCATATATTCGTGGGCGGGTATGTGCCAGTGGTATGCGGGTATGTGCCAGTTGTATGCGGGTATGTGCCAGAGGTGATTGACACTCAATATCTACCTAGGAGCGATGAGAACACTCATCGGCTATTTTAACGCATGAGCGTTAAGAGGAACCCAACATCAGTCGCGTTGACGCAACGAATGCAAAAATAAATAAATTTCAGGGTGTCAGCAAGAATCAAACCCAAGTATTCTGCGTGGAAATCAAGCATTCTACTACAGAGCCACGCCAGATCTTAGAACTGCTTTTGAAATGGACCCTAATGTTCGCGATACGTCATTTATGGTAGCAGTGCTGGCTATACAATTTTATAAAAATACATATGTACTCGTGAGACACAGCTGTCACGTCGGGTTAGCGTCAATTGTAGTTAGGTACTATGAGCTGAAGTTGATATATATAGCAGTGTCCTTCAGGGCCATCCTCGCGAGCACCAGCGCTTCATATCAGCTTATCGCCCGTGGTGTTGCTAATACTCATGTTCTTGTTGGCATTGTTGCGCAAGCACACATAACTGATTATATAAACATATGCAACTCTCCAACGTGTGCCTGTGCGTGCAACACTTATACATAATTTAGCGTCATCCAATTACGTGTGCTTGATAAAACAATACAATTCGGTCGCCGTTTCTCCGTGTGCTTGGAATAAGGTAGATTCCTGAGGTACGTGGGATCTGCTGAACTTTGAGGGAAATTAAACTCCGCCTGAGACGAAACACCGGAGCAGAAGACAAGAGTTTCTTCCTAATCTGTTGTCTCCTACTGAGCATAGCTTAAGTTCTCGAAAATAATAAACTGCGCTACAAAAACATTTTTAAGTTTGCGACGTGTTTACATTTGGTAAGGCTGTATTAGTTGCAGTTAGTGTACTAGTTGCAGGCTGTAGTATTTGTAGCCCCAAAGTTTGGCTCTAATGACCCCTGTAAACAATTTTGAATGGCATTTTAAATAGTGCTGTATGCGATCACATGCTTATCATGCTAAAATAACCAGAATAAAAGGAGAAAGAGAGAGAAACAAAAGGCCTAATAGGTTAACAAGACGCACGTCGAGTTCGATAGCCTGCATAAGTATAATGAGGTGAAAATGAAGATAGAATAAAATTAAGCTATATACGGGATTCCGCGCACACTTAGGGGTGAGCATCAAGCATACGAGTGGTCGCAGAGACCTGTCGAGTTCAAATACTTTAGTGAGGGCTTCAGTGAGGCGACGTGCCTATTATCCTTTTTTTTTCAGAAAATGGTATCTAGTCCAGTTCAGCAACATCCGAAAAATGTTTTGCTCAGTTTCATGGGGAGCACAGCTTCAGAGCTCACTGTTAACTTTTCTCGTAGACCTGCAGGAGTCGAATGTGGATGTGTCCGCCATTCCGATGCAAAATGAGTACGCATATGGTATGTGGCACTCACCCGAAGAGGGGGCAAGAAAGTTTCGCATATAGAAGCTTAAAATTCGCGGTGACAGTAGTAACCTGAAATTAAACATATCTGACAGATATCTGTTCGACTCGATCACCTAGATTAGCGAGACTAAATTTTTGGGAAAAGGATTTGTCAACAGAAAATCCACGTACATGTATCTTCCGTGCAGTAGGACACTCTCCCACAGAACACATCGAGAAGCTGGATTATCGCATCAGCTTCGACGGCACTCGGACGATCGAAGCGGAAGGTAGCCACACCAAAGGACAATACTTGGAATATACAAATGACACCTGAAAACAATTATATGTCGACGGGGACCCAGTTGACCGTGCGTATGAACACAGCCATCTAAATCAAAGGAGATTGCAGGAGGATTGATTGATTGATATGTGGGGTTTAACGTCCCAAAACCACTATATGATTATGAGAGACGCCGTAGTGGAGGGCTCCGGAAATTTAGACCACCTGGGGTTCTTTAACGTGCACCCAAATCTGAGCACACGGGCCTACAACATTTCCGCCTCCATCGGAAATGCAGCCGCCGCAGCCGGGATTGCAGGAGGAGGAGGATTGAAAGAGGAAGGACAGGGAGGTTAGCCAGTTCTCAGACCGGCTGGCTACCCTGTACTGGGGAAGGGGGTAAGGGGGATAAAAGATGAGAGAAAAGAGACGTTGAAGAAAAAAAGAGAGAGAAGGTCATCAGACGATCCACGTCGCTGCTTACAGTCTGTCTCAAAGACCACTTGCCCGCAGAAAGCACAACAACGCTCTCAATGCCTTGCGTGCAGAGGACGGTCTCGGCCAGTGTCCTAATACCCTCTCTTCCGACAATTCACGATTGTCTAGTCTATCTAAAAGTTTCGACAGTTCTTTTCTTGGCACACTGAAGCGAGGACACTCGCAGAGAAGATGGGAGAAAGTCTCCGTGCAGCCACAGTTGTCACATGTCAGGCTGCTGGCCATTCCGATTCGAAACGAATAAGCATTCGTAAAGGCCACCCCAATCCATAGACGGCACAATAGTGTCTCCTCAGCTCTGGCTATTTCTGATGGAAGACGGAGTTGTAGGTGTGGGTCCAAATTATGAAGGCGGACGTTGGTGAATGCCGGTGAATTCCACTGAGCGAGTGTCAGTTCTCGTGCAAGTGATCGAAGCCTTGCAGCGGCGTCCGTTCTTGATAATGGTACACCTGCACAAGGGGCATCATCATGAGCTGATCGGGCTGCTTCATCTGCACGGTCGTTTCCATCAATGCTGCAGTGGCCTGGTATCCAATGATACGCTATGTCATGTTGTTTCTCTATAGCCCGGTGATGAAGCAGTCGTGTTTCAGCAATTAGCTGTTCGTTTGGTCCATGACGATATGGCGAGGCAATGCCCTGGAGGGCTGCTTTGGAGTCGGAGAAGATTGACCATCTCTGCTGCGGTTCTCCAACTAGGAACTCAAGTGCGGCACGAATGGCGGCGAGTTCTGCCACCGTGGATGATGTCAGATGCGAGATCCTGAACTTTATCGTGATGGATTTCTCCGGAATCACCTCTGCACCGGTTGAACTCGTTGAAGTGACCGACCCATCCGTATAAATGCGAATACGTCCACTGTGTTTCTCATGCAGAAACAGTATGTTGTTTGTTTTAGGGCAAGATTTCACAGATTTTGCTTCTTTTGCATTCCGGGGATGGTTATCAGGGCTTCCAGATGTAGACACCACAATAGTAACGATGGTCTTGCTGCGTGCGTGAAGTTCGTGGGAATCACTGTGCGATGTGGGGCAATAATAGAGCAGAACGCAGAGCGTGGCCAGGAAGTTGGAAGGGAGACGAGGTGATGCGATTGAATCCGGGTGGCATGTCTTATGTGCGTTCTTAAAGCATCGACACGAATGTAGGTTGGGATACGGTGTGCATGAGCGATTGCGACAGTCGCTGCTGAGGATGCGCATCTCGGAAGCCCGAGGCATATTCTCAGTGCTTGAGCTTGTAATGACTGGAGGACGCGTACGTTTGTTATGCGGACCTTGCCAAGCACAGGTAGGCTGTAGCGTATAAAACCAAGAAAAAGTGCAGCATACAGTTGAAGCATGGGTCGTACCGATGCACCCCATGATATTCCCGCAAGAAACCTTAGGACGTGCGTGATCATGGTCAGTTTCTTCTTCATGTGAGCGATATGAGGGCTCCAAGACAAGTCACGATCTATTATTACTCCCAGCAAACGGTGGGTTTTTTGATAGCTTATCGTGTGTCCATTAATTCTGATGTGGTATGACGTCATTGTCTTGCGCGTAAACGCAACCAATGAGCATTTCTCGGATGACAGCTCCAGTCCTCGTCCTTGAGGATAGTTTGACGTCAGTGTAGCCGCTGTCTGAAGCTTAGCTCGTACGTGTAGACGCGTGACCCCTGATGCCCAGATGCAGATGTCGTCCGCGTATATCGACAGATGTACGTAGTGTGGCAGGACGTTGACGAGGCCGATGAGCACAAGGTTGAAAAGTATGGGGCTTAGGACCCCACCGTGAGGTACGCCGCGATAAGTATGATGGTGCCGTATTGCGCCATCTTCTGTCTGAACGAAGAAGGTTCTGTCCATCAAATAGCTGTAGATCCATTGGTAAACGCGGCCTCCCAATCCAATGCTGCTCAAGGCGTCCAGGATGGTTTCATGTAGTACATTGTCAGATGCAGCCTTAATATCCAAGAAAAGTGCCACTGATAATCTCTTTAGGCTTTTCTGCTGTTGTACAGACGTGACAAGATCAACAACATTGTCTATGGAAGACCGTCCACGTCGAAAGCCGGTCAAAGCATCGGGGTATATATTGTTATGTTCCAGGTACCACTCCAGGCGAGTCAGCACCATTCTCTCCATCACTTTTCCAATACAGTTGGCAAGCGCGATGGGGATATAAGAGGCCATGTCAAGAGGCGATTTGCCTGGTTTGAGCAGGGGCACAAGGCGGCTGCACTTCCACGAAGGAGGAACCAAACCGTTCCTCCACGAGTCATTGTATACAGCTAGAAGGGCACGCCGAGCTGTTCGCCCTAGGTTAGCAAGGGTCATGTAAGTGACTCCATCGGGTCCAGGAGATGACGAGCGCTTGCATGCTGCCAATGCTGCCTGCCGCTCCTCTAGAGAAAACATATTGTTCACCCGAGTGTCTCTGGACACCGGCGCGTTTCGTAGGTTACTTATGTTGATCCCGGACCCCTTGTTTGCTACCCTGGTACAGAAGTCTTCTGCTGCACCGATTTCACTTCGGCTTTGGTGGAGAGCGAGGCATTTGAACGGGTGATTCTGTTGTGGCAATGTTGGTAGGCCGCGGATTATTCTCCATATTTGCGAAAGAGGTTTGTGGGGATCGAGTGACTCGCATAGTGAATTCCATCGTAGCGACTGTAGTGCATTGATTCGCCGTTGAATCTTCTTTGTAGACGTCTCGCCTCCTTCAAGTCGTAGATGGATTTCGTGCGCCTATAACGTCGTGCGGCGCGACGACGGATTGCTCAAAGTCGCTTCAACTCCACCTCATATTTGCAAAAAACTGGCAAAGGTTCACAATTAAACGTTGCCTCTTCGATAGCGGCCTTCATTCTACCTTCTAGGCTTTCAAGAGAACCTTCTTAGTTTCTCTAACATTGCTTCTCTGTGAATGATCTCTACTTTTACCAGTGTATCTGTGAACCGGACACGATCTGTGACTTGCTTAGCCCCTTGATCTTTATATAGGTGGCGATGTGGTCACTGCCATGCGTTTCATTGTCCGCGAACCACTGCATCTTGGTACTTAGGCTACTTGACACAAAAGTTAGGTCGAGACAGGTACTATATGTCAGCCCCGTAAAAACGTGGGAGCGCCGTCATTTAAACAATATAGTTGGTGGTCAGATGCAAAGGAGGACACATTTCTTCCCCGACGGTTCATCCTCTGGCTTAAATATTGCAACTCAATAACAAGAGTGCCGGAGAGAACAATGGCGGAGAGAGAGAGAGAGAGACAACAACTAAAAAGCGCTTGGTCAAGAGCCGGCTGGAAAGTCACCCCTTAAAGAAGAGGGTCAACATGCCTCGATACGTAGGGTCAGTTTTTTTTTTAGTTACTAACTACAAAGCGACACTTGGCTGGTTAGTGTTTTCTTCTGATAGCTGTAGCCTCAGCAAAAAGTAAGTTTCATGAAGATAACAGTTTTGGTAACTAGGGCAAAGCGTATGACACCAAAGAGAGATCTCGTCTGAGCAGTGGCTAGTCGTTTAGCCTTTATAAGTCCTTTGGGGCTCGAATATTGGTTAATCCGAATACCGATATTAATAAAGAGAACTGGATCTTTAAAGCATGCCTACCAAATCGCAACGCATTGCATTTAGCCTAAGTTTTCCTAATAAAATTGTTGTATGTGGAAGAGAATATAACCGGAATTTCATCCAGTTGGGCTCCTAACGCTATTGCGTTAGAACCATCATATACGGAAGAACATTGAAAAAATGTATTCTGTGTTATTCTAGACAAATCTAGGAATAAGGACATTCTATCAGTGACAATAAGACGCAAATTTTAGATAGATGAGAAGTATTTCCAGTCTACAAAGTATATGCAGTTACACGCACACTTCCCCACTTCCTTACAAGATCGCCAGTTAATCTACATATGTATGAGGGACCAAGCAAAGATGCTCAGAAGGTAAAAATGTACACAAAAAACTACCCTTCGCACACAGTCAACCAAAGATTAAGAGCAGAGAAGCGTAGTGCATGCTCTTGAAGGCAGTTGGTTAGAGCTCATCTGGACTGGCACAAACAAAATGTGCAGAGACAAAAAACTAAGAGCGTCTCTAAAGAGCCACCAGGACAAGAATACAAAAATGTCAGTTAATAAAAATAAACCGCCCCACAGCTTTAGTTCCAAGTAATAAAGAGCTATGACTCGTAACAAGCAGTTCATCTCACGCTACGTTTTTCTCCCTCGGGGAAGGCTAATCAGGAAAGCTACAATTTTCACTAAAAGCCACACTGCTTCAAAAAAAATGTCAGGTTTTATTCAGGGCTAATCCGGCAGACGACGACTCACTTTGCAACCAGAAGGCGATGTATCATATGTCCAGAAAACGTCTTTCTCTTCTGTTTGTTCCACCACAGAGCAATTTTCGCCGACAGCTTGGTAAATGTCCAGCGTAGTTAATGGAGAGCGGAGAGGACATTGTCAGTGTAACCACGTCGTCTCCGCTACATTGTTTGTTTTCAGAGTTACTTTCACCTTTTTTTTTGTCTAATGAAAAACTTCCTACAGGCACGTTGCTCTTGAGACTTAGAACGAGCCTTACTTGTTCTTGGAACAGTGCATCAGTTTTCGTTGGTGCAAAAAAGACAAATTGCGCCATAGCTTAACAGTTGAGGTGAACGACTTTCAGGGTTCATTTTCACCGACAGCTGTCTTCATTCCGGACGTCCTTGCACAAGCTCAAAGCAGTGAGATGAGAAGTGAGATTTAGATGATGTTCTTGAATTATACGTGTACGTTCTGCTTCATTTCTTAAGACACTACCACAGTTGTGTGCTCAAAACATAGCCATTAATCATTCTCTGTCAACCCTGTTCATTTAAAGACGGCTATGACAACACCATTGACGATGACGAAGATAGCGACAGTTAAAATGACAGCACCATGTTGTAGAAAATACAATGAAAGCGCTATTGAAGTACCTAAAGTCAACAGGTCTGTATGACCGTCGGCAGGCTTGATGCGCAGCCCCATGAGATCTCGTGATTCTGTCCGTCTCTCTTCTCTTCTCTTGTCTCTCTTTTTGCCCCATTCGTTCCTTCCCCCAGTGCAGGGTAGCAAACCGAGTGTGTGTATGTTTAATCTCTCTGCATCTGCTCGCTTCTCTATCTCGCTCTGCAGGATTCCCCAGAGATGGCGGGATGAATGCTTTAAATAGCGTGACTCAGCATTCGGTGTTAGTTCAGTCCTTACTACTTATGTGATAGCTAAATATCATAATCATGTATTTGAAGTTGTAGTGGGGCCCACCTACTTATTTTTACGCCTAAATAGTAGACAAAACAGTGCTCACTGCCGAAGTAAAGAGACGACCACGTTATGAATGGAGACACTGATTCGATTGTTCGCTGAAATTGATATGTTTTTTTTTTACTTGCAATTCAGAAGCGCTTGTGTTTTCATATCTAAATTCGTGTTAAAATGCCGTATTGATCAATATGAGTCCAAGATTTATCTTCGCCCTTCTTTTTTTCCCCGGCATGCCTCCTAATTATTTTGTGGTTGCGGCACGTGAAACCCCACAGCTACAAAAACATCTTAACATCGGCCAATTTGTGCATAACAAACGAACTTGCTAACAGCGCCAAGTAGGTGCTTCATTTTTCTCAGACTAACTGTCCCATTGTAGTGTCACCCACTTAGCTCTGCATAATTGCATTATTATTTGTGAGATGGAGTGAGCAGTGTTTGTTGTAATTTTAGTTTTGTTGTCTCGTTCCTTCTTATCTTTTTCTCGTCTTGTGTTCGGTAAAAGGAAATAATCTTGTTCAAGAATTCTATCCGTATCACAAAAATACTGTATATGCTGTCAGGAACGCTGGCTACAGCTGCGAGAATGAATATCAACGATGAAAATTATACAGATACACGTGATATATTAAGAGGGAAACAGATTGTGGGGTTGAGCGTTGAAGAGCTGCCGACCACTGTCTTTTCTTTTTTTGCGCTTCTACCTTTCCCGTTTCGCCTCCCACCATATCCCTGTCTGTTAACGCTATGCAACCTTTTGATGCATTCAGCCAACTAACCCCCCCCCCCCCAAAAAAAAAATTTATGCATCTACACTAAGTGAACCATGATGAGTGAGCGAAGTTAAGTCCTAAGGTTCATGATGTCTGCGTTGATGTCACTGACTAGTATACAGCGTCTGTGCTCATGGTTTTTTGTATTGTTCAGTCACAATTATGCTTGATTGATACTTTTTGAATCTCACATATGTTACCCGAGTATTTCCCCAATGAAAGCATAAGATAACCGATATGTTTCGTCATATACCATCAATAAAAAAAACGGAATGAAAGAGAAGATGGAAGATTGCGAAGAATAAATTCGTAAAGTGGGGTTGTTACGAGGCGACGTTTTGACAGGTGGACTTGTCTGCTTCAAGGCTAGGACAGAACTGAACGTGACGCCAAATAGACAAAAAGAGCGTATCACAGTTGCCGTAATGGTAACAGATGGCGCTGACTGACGCTCCCACGTTTAAATGCACATATGTACCCTATAAAGTGGACGGGTGCATGACTGCATTTGTAGCTCAATGGTGGAGCATCGAACGCATCGTTCAAAGGTCGCAGGTTTGAATGGAGTCGGAGGCAAGTTATCTTTACATTTACACTGCAATTACTTCTACTAACATCCGCTATACTTTCCCTGGAAATATAGACTTATTTTTTATTATTATTGTGTCTAACGAAAAATCCCCTAAATTCACACTTTCTTTATAATGTAAACTGAGTGACATTGACAGTCGATGACAAAGCTAGCTCATAAGGTGCACGCATAATGTCTACGTTGAATTCGACTGACTGATATGTCTGGTTTGACGTCCCAGAACCATCACGTGATTATGAGAGGCGCCGTAATAGAGGGCTCCGGAAATTCCGACCACCTGGAGTTATTTAACGTGCACCCAAATCTGAACCCGCAGGCCTACGAAATTTCCACCTCCATCTAAAATGCAGCCACTGCCGCCGGGATTCAATCCCGCGGCCTGCGGGTCAGCAGCCGAGTGCCCTATAGCCACTAGACCACCGCAGCGAGGCATACGTCGAAGTCACCGGTTAGTATATAGGCTCTGGAATATGACCTGTAATGCATATATAGTGCCGATACAAAATTTCTCTTGTGCGTAGTTCAACAATAAACATTCGTAGCTGGCGCGTTAACTACAGTAGTCTGCGGATATTTGTGTGCTGTCCGAAAAAACTGGGGTCTCCGATAAGACCAGTGAACACTGCATGCTTCGCCCGTCCCCAGGCTTCCCGATAGTTGAGCTGAAACACCCTTCTCTACATGCCTCCGCCCCAGCTTTTTTTTTTTTTTGTAAGACGTTATTTTCCTGATTGTTCGACTAGTAGTGTCAATAGTAATGAGACCGACGTGTTTGTCTAGTGCAATGTAACACGATTGATATCATGCGTTCAGTCATCATCAACTTGTCAAGATACGAATGTGCATGAAGCAGCAGCGTATTGTTTAAGCTTTCGTGAATTTTTCATGTGCTCCATCAATTATATATTTCCATCCCTTAATCATCCCTTTTTCTGCAGCCCAGGACAGAGAACTCGACGCGTGGCCAATTCACCTTCTTGCCTTTTCTTTCTCTTCATCCTGCACTTCTTTCCATCTTTGCTTTCCCTCTCCTCTAGTGAAAGGTATCAAACGAGAATTCATTCATAATTTCTTCCCCTTCATTATTTATCTCCTTCTCTCTACAGCTTTTTTTTTTCGTCGTCTGCTAATCAATACCTGACACGCAATTGCACGATTACTCTCTTGTGAGTACGCATGAGCTACTATTTGTATGCAGCGCGATGACGTAAAGAAAGGGTGACGTACATGTATAGCTAAACGCTGGAACCAACGTGGTTGGGAATGACAGATGCCTATTTTGTGAGTTGCTGTGTTCCACGCGTAGTACACTGTTGCTTGGGCTGCAATTTCCGGTGGCATGAAAACTCTTGTTTTCGGGACGGTGCCCTAGATTGTGTGTAGGGATCAGTGCACGTCTACTGGTCTAAATTAGTTCCACTGAGGTTCAGTAATTGAACAGTAATGAGTACGGTGCTGCGTTTCCACAGACAACTAGTAGATGTTGACGCGACGCTATAGAATCCGGACCGTCTCCAATAATAGTGTCACTATTCATTTGCTTACGCAATCTTTTAAATGTATATACGGGCAGTCTACGCAACTTGTTGCAGTGGCACTACGCGATGCGTGAGCTTGTGGGAAACAAGAAAGCGTACAAAACTTTCTGGGGTGCAATTAATGCATCTGAAATAGAATCTGACCTCGGTAATTTTACGGAGAACACAATAAAACGTTAGCATGCAGCAAGTGATGATGGTAGCATGTTCAAAAAAAAGAAACCCCGTCTAGGATTGAAGTTGTCTTTTTTAAAACAAAAATTTGTGTTTGAAAGCCATGAAAGAGAAGCTGATAATGTATTAGTAGCACGAGAGTAAGTGTATGCGTGTATATATGCACGTATTTGCATGTTTGTTTCCTTTTTTTTTTATCTTAGCTGACCTATACAAAAATTGTTACATATTGGACGGGACCTACCACTAGCCACTTTATCCGATAGGTTCAAACAATCCTTTGTAGATAAAAATAAAGTTCTTTTTATTTATTTATTTATTTATTTATTTATTTATTTATTTATTTATTTATTTAGTTAGTTAGTTAGTTACTTATTTATTGAAGTTATATGCAAGCAATTACACGTAGAGATGTTTGTCAAAAGATACAACATGCATTATTTAAAGCCCACACATGCCATGAAAAACACGAGCAGTCTCCGGCCATATAACACAGGAGGCCAGAGCGAAATGCACTCACTAGCACGAAAGATGCTCCAATAGATCCTCAGCCCTTTGTCAGGCTACCCAGCAATATCATATGCAATGTCAAGGCCTTGTGCGCTTAAGTAAATCTAAACAGCTTCATCATGAATTCCCATTCCCGCTCCTATAATTGTGCCAACTTGAGCTCCGAGCTGTTGCCAGAATGTTTTCTTATTTGGCGTGTGTGTGTTTGTGTGTGCGTGCGTGTGCGTGCGTGCGCGGGTGCATGGGTGTGATAAGGAAAAGGCTGGTCATTGAGGCGTCTAGTTCTATCATCTCAGCATAAAAAGAAAACATCAAGCTGAAAGTAGTGTCCCACAGGATGCTGGAAATGACGCCCTGAATCGTCTCCTATCCTGCACAAATCCTTACTCTGCGCCTGTGGTTCTCCCCTGATGATCAGTCGTTTGAAAGAACGCGACGCACAGAAAAAGCGCCTAGCGCTTGGACATGAAGCACATTTACGACCATCAGCCATTTCAGTGCTCCCACAGGTACAAACTTCCCAGCAGTATTTTCGCACGTTAGACTAAAATAAAGCACGCAGTTCTCTCTTTGTGACTATGTTAACGCGTTGCATTTTGTTTTGTTTTCCTTTAAGCGCAGTACTCCACAAAACAACGTCAATTTGGCAAGAGAGCTAAAAAAAATTGCCCGCAGCTTCCCTCGGGGGAACACTGAGGAGGATGCGGACCATATAATTGGTTAACGGGGTGTTAAAGTGCGACTTACTTGGGTCGATGGCTAAATTGGTTAACGTGGTTGTGAAATGGGGTGTTAAATTGCGACTTACTTGGGTCGATGGCTAAATTGGTTAACGTGGTTGTAGGAGGGGGTGTTAAATGAGTGAACACGTACACACGTATGCGAAAGGGCGGCGCTGGTCGAAGGGACGTCGATCATTGTGTTTGTGGATTCGTTGGAATTCATTTCACCGCGACCTTGGACGTCGACGCGCCGTACAAACCAACCGACGAGCGGCAACTGAGCGAGCGAGCGCCGACCTTGAGTATTTATACAGCACGACGGCGCATGCACTGTCAGCTGTTGAATGTTCTCGAAGCGCGACGCCACATGCGCGTCCACTGGAGAATCAGGAGAATTGTAGATGTCGAACGCGGTGTGTAGAGCAGGAAGGGTGCACAGATGGTGGAGGAGTGAAGCGCGCGCGGTGTGTAGAGGAGGAAGGGATGCACAGATGGTGGAAGAGTGGGCGACGGCGCGACGGCGCATGCGCGCGCGTCAGCTGTCGAATGTTCGAGAAGCGGTGCGGACGGCGCGGACGGCGCGGACGGCGCACTACAAGGCGCGAGTATAAGATGCTCCGCATCTAAAAAAACATGCGTGGAACGCGTCGCACAATGACAGCAAAAGCTGAAATAGGGGCTCTTCAGAGCCCTTTCTAAACACCCTTAGGGTAACTGCTACCACTTACTGGGTAACCACTACACCATAAAAATTCATAACTTTGTGTAATAGGCCAGCAGTCACTTTGCTATCCTTCGTCATAATTCAAAGAAGCATGGCATCGGCTACACACTTGCTAGGAATTTTGAGCAATTCTTTATGTAGTGACTGACGACGATGAAGAATTCTGCCTGAAGTGGGTGTGCGCCACAGTCAATAGATGATCAAGAACAAGTTTTCTGATGGGTCGGAGCATTGAACGACCCACTTGCTACAGAATTTGCATTGTGTGATGCCTGGTAGTTCCGTCGATGTCCTAAAACACTTTATTACTCAATTTGTTTCCCGACATCAAACCTGTCCAAGGCCAGTTTAGAAACAAGTTCCAAGCACCGAGAGTGGCTCAGCGGACCCGCGTTTGAATTCAATTATGTCAGTGGTGTTTTTTGTCCTCTGAGGTTTTTTTTTCTTGCGATACTGATTACGGACACCGGAGGTGGCGGAGGCGGACCACTACGGCGCCGCACGTTACCCGTGCTTTGATCTCGTAACAGCTTTCGCTGTAAAAGAAAGTGGCAGGATTTCAGAAGATTAATTAGTTGGGTATGGAAAATTACGCTCGAGCATCACCGCAAGGTCAGCCAAGTTCTGAAACTATTAATCTGAAATATATATATCTATCATGAGTCAATGAAGCCGGCGTAGCTGGCGTCAATATGAATGACCAGAAAAGAAATATCTGAGTAACAAAAGTGGTACTTAAAGAACAGGAGCTTCACGTTCATTTCGTCTTCGTGAAAGTTTGAAGCCGTGGTTGAAAAGAAGCGCCAGGAAGTCCCCTCCCCTCCCCTCAAACAAAATACAGCTTAATTTTAACACCAATTATTCTCCGAACTTGGAAATGTGTCTTAATGTGTTACGAGATTTGCAACATCATTTTAAACCTGTAGTGTAATCATTCCGAACAAGTGGCAATGTCAAACTTAGACTTTGAATCTAACAAATACACTTTACTGTGCGCGTAAAAACTTCTGCCTGGTTGTTACTGAGGAACCCGAGGCATTGAGAGATGTTTTCATAGTATGGTTGTTCTTACTGCTCGATGCTAAAAGTCGAAAGAAGCTTGGTCACTTAGCATTAACCTGACAGAAATCTACGCCTGACTTTGTTTTAACATTATTTTTTCCAGCTGCGAATAATATATTTGTAAAGGCGGAGGGATTGGTTGCCTCATTTTCCGAACCCAACAGGGAGTTGTAAAATGGAGCTCGAACGATTTTCATACCTTGTGGTCACTCCTTCGCCATTTCGGTAAGTACATGCTGTGTAGGGATTGCCTGGATGTTCCTCTTACCTGAAAACTTCCGTGAAGTGCTTGTGAATCAGTAAGTATTATTGCTGCCCCACTGGAGGTTGGGATGGTCGGTGCTATAGTGGTTTCTCTAGTATCATTCATTATCAATGCAATGATGATGTGTTCTGTTTTCTTCTGCGCTAGCTGACAACGGTGCTGTTCGCATCGGCTCAAGTTCCTGAATATTTCGTGGCAATGGGCAATCGTGTGTGCAAGTATCCATGTGAGGGCTTTCGGAAACTCTATAATCTAGTTTATAAGCACTGAAATTTGAGCGAGTTTGTGTTTGAACAATGAGAGAGAAATAAATAAAATAAAGAAACAGGGAGGTTAACCTAGAAGAAGTGGTTTGCTACTCTGTACAGGGGTGGGAAAATAAGGATCGGAAGGAGGATAGCGATAGAGACACATAAAATAAATTATAAAAAATTCACATGCACACACATGCACGGCGTCTCGATCACCGTCGTCTGGACAGGCCGGTTGAACGCAAGAAGCGCAGGAGCACCTTCACAGCATTATTCTCCAACATAAAGTCCTGTCGGTAGCGCAGGATTCTTTCTTCCGAAATAGTCTGCTTGTCCATTTCGTCTAGTGCATTGCAGAGCGACTGTCTCTGCGAGCAATATTGTGGGCATTCACACAGAATGTGCCAAGTTTTTTTGTCACTGCCGCAATGGTCGCATGCAGCTGTGTCGGCCATTCCTATGCGGAACGCAAACGCATTGATAAATGCGACACCCCAACCACAACCTGCACAGCATATATTAGCATCTCGTCGGCGAAGTTCGGGAGGAATGCGAAGACTGAGAGTTGGGTATAAGGTACATAATCGTGCATGGGTGAATTGTGACTCGTTTCATTGCGACATGGTGCTCTTGCGAGCAAGCATGCAGATTTTTGGTGCAGCGTCATTTCTGGAGAGCGGAATCGATATTTGGTCACTTTCAGTAGGGGCAGAACGGGCAGCTCAATCGGCCCGTTCATTGCTAATTATTCTACAATGACTTGGAAGCCATTGCAAGGCTATTTCATGTCCTTTTCCAATGAAATGGTGAGTCTTTTTTTGCAAACTGGTAATAAGAGTGCGTAAGCAGACAAGAAACGATGGTCAGAGTTACACAGATGAGCACTCACTTCGAACAAAATTTTATTCACAGAAAAAGACCCGGTTTTATCCTATACATTGAGCACGGGAGGGCATTCGTAAAATTACAATAAAAAACAACAAACTGGAGGGCAGCTATTTTCTCAAAATTAAAAGAACGCGACCCCCCCCCCCCTTATTTTCTATGCATGAAAATTATTTAATAGAAAGAACAAACTGAGCTCCATAACAACACAGGTCATGGCAAGTGTGCGAATGGCTGCCACTGGTTTGTTCTCAGCGTCGAAGACTTATCTAGGTAAGCCACTTCACTGGTTAGTAGGTTGATCGATGGGATGCTGACGCACGTGGAAACACTTCTGTGATTATGGAAGGCTTCAATTCTTTTTATTAATATGATATATAAGGAGATGTTAGCCCACAAGTAAGGCACCGGCTACACCTTAACCTTTGAGTGAAGGTTGAACACATATTTTAAAAGAAAAATGAGGAGCAGTAGATCGAAAATGAAACACCCGAGCGCACACATGGAAAAGCACACTCATGCCCATATGTCAAACAACACCAGCACGAAGATTTAACTCAACGTCAGTAAACCCCGAAGTCGGAGTAGTCGAAAGGTACAGGTAGTTACTGGGCCTGTTATTAGAAAAAACGAATCTGTGACTTAAGCAAACGACATGCCGTATAAAAGTGACTATAGTGACCCAAATGTGGTGCAATTCCATAGGTAAATTTATCCACGGAGCACATTAAACAGTTGCGCGTGATCGTAGTAATGTTTCGGACAAGTGCGCTTGGAAAGAAAGTTTTCGGAATGTCTTTTTGCGATAACCTTAACTTAGTTTTCTTGTCTTTGTTTCATAATTCCTTCGTTCACTGCGTATTTTTTTACCTTCGTTTGCCAGCACGTGTTAGCCAGATGGTATAAAAGCTAGCTAACCTCTCAATATTTCCACCTATTCCCTCTCTATTTTTATTCCGCTGTTTCTTAAGCACCTGAATATGCCGTTCCATAATATTGCGGGGCATATCGGGAGCCCAACCTCTTTTTGTGCCCGAAATAGTGGCTTAACTAGCATGGTAGTAGTTCAGGTGTAATGAACACGGTTATTTCTGCAGCACCTGAAAGAGGATGGTGCAACTTCTAGTGGATAATGCGCAATTTGTGTAATGTTAAACGTACACAGTGGTCTATTTTCTTCCGTCATATTTATTTATCCTCTGGTTCAGCTTTTCATTTTCTCTCTCGTGTGGCTGAACGTATTAGAAAGGAACTCCCACCTAAGTTAGCAATATGGCTGCTACAATGAACAAGAAGTGTGTACTTCTTTTTATCTTGAATCTTTCGTCTTCTACGCGTAAATGTAGCCCAGTACAGCACTCACCCCCGTTATCTTTATTCCTCATTCTCAGTGAACGCTAAACAGAGCAGACTGTTTTCTCGAGATGTAGGGTTTGTTGAAGTGCTTGTCGGTACGTGTTAACTTGAAGGAAAAGTATTGCGCATAGAGTGCACGCTGTGTACACAACATGAGCGCTTGTGCGGTGTGCTTCTCTCGTGTCCAGTCTTCACGCTGTTTTTTTTTTACTGATAAAGCTGCGTTTGCTAAAGTTTGATGTCATGCCCTAAACATTGTTTATGCCTCTCATCACGCTTCGCCGCATACTTCAGAGCGTTGACTGTCGTGGTTTGTTTTTTGTCTTTAGCTGAAGTGCATGGTAGAAACTCTTGCTTCGCGCTGTATGCTGTAGAGGGGAATAGAAAAAAAAATTAACCGTACCAAAAAGTGTGACGTCTTCGACGCTAAAATAAAGTAAATTATAATTCACTAAGAGTTTAAAGTTCGCTTGGTTCATGGTAACTTTGCTAGAGTGGCGGCCTAAAATTAGTTTTCCCGTCTCCTCTGCAAGCTCTATGGTTTTCTGATCTTTACAATTTTCCACCGCTGCATAGGCGCCAGCCGATTGACTGACAATCCTCCTTTTTTTTCTCTCTCTCTCTCTTTCTCTTCTCTTTCCTCTCTTTCTCTCATCTTTATGTCCCCTTCCTATTCCCCCAGCGTAGGGTAGCAAACCGGGCATGTGCCTGGTTAACCTCCCTGCCTTTCCTCTTGTTGTTTACCGCCCCCCCCCCCAATTTTCCTGAAGGAGAGAAACATCTCTCTCACTAGTCCTCTCGTATGTGTAGTCATTTCTTCATGTCCCCAGTCCTTTTGATATCTAGGCATCATTTTGTTTTCTTTGAATAATCCATGTTCAGATTTATGGAAAGCCTTTTTTGCATATATCTTAGATACAATACATGCAGTAGTTGTCGTGATACGGTGTCCGACAAAGTGTCTCACATTCAGCTTCCTGAGCGGGCCAAACAAACGATACAGCAAAACGAAAACACAAGTTGTGTCGACAGTCAGAGCTTTGTAATGATATCAGTATACTGAAGGCTGGCGATGCCCTCTTAGCACATTTAGCAGTCGACTGCCCAATCTAACAACGCGATCACTGCGGCGTTATTGTTTTACACTATCACTGTCATTAGACACTCAGTCTTTTTGCCGTCTCTCTCATCACAAGTAAGCTTCTATCAGCAGAATCGTTAGTGCTGTGATCAGTCGCGTGGTTTATTGCCCCGCCACGGTGGTTTAGGGGCTAAGGTACTCGGCTGCTGACCCGCAGGCCGCGGAATTGCTTCGCGGCGGCAGCGGCGGTAGCATTTTCGATGGAGGCGAAAATGCTGTAGGCACTTGTGCTCAGGTTTTGGGGGCACGTTAAAGAACCCCAGTTCGTCGAACTTTCTGGAGCCCCCCACTACGGCGTCTCTCATAATCACATGGTCGTTTTGGGGACGTTGAACCTCACATATCAATCAATCTTTCGGGTTTCTTTGCCCGTGTGTTTCTTGCGATTGCAGAGACATTACATTTTTTTTCTCTCTTTCTTTCTCCTCTCTTTCCTCTCTCTCTCATCTTTATGCCCCCTTCCTTTTCTCCCAGCGTAGGGTAGCAAACCGGGCATGTGCCTGGTTAACCTCCCTGCCTTCCCTCTTGTTGCTTCCCCCCCCCCCCCCCCAGAGACATTACCGAGATATCGAAAAAGGTAAAGAAACCTAAACGGGCTTGAGAGGCTGTTTTCAGCCTTCCTGCAACGCGGCGACCTATTCCAAGTTTCCGCGGTGTTCGTGTTGGAACAGTGGTGCAAATTAGACGCGGAAGAGCGTACGGAACGCTGTCTCGGCAAGGCACGGTGACCGAGATATGAACGTGGGCCCCACACATCTTGTTTATTTCTTAGATTATCCAGCTCATGATCAATGATGCTAATGCGTCAATTGGGAAAGATTGCGCCGCTGTACGTATACACACTTAGAATTGAAAACGATTACCATTTTTCTACAATAACGAAAAGAGAACCGGGAAGAAATTTATGCCACATATCATGGCATAAGATCAGCGACACCGCGATGCTGTACTAGAGGGGAAGCAATGGTCACGGGCGTGCTGGCTCCGGATCCGAAGAAGTATAACGCAGCTGGATCCGAAATCACAACTTCGCAAGTGAACTTTGGCGTAATCTCAGCTTATTCGGGTTTTAGGATTTACATGGGGATGATTTCGTTTTTTAGCATGAAACGATACCACAGCAAAGACGATAGAACGAACTGTTTTGTACTGTTGTCCTTCTTGTGGTGTCATTACATGCTTAAAAATAATCGCTATGGATTCACAACTACCAGTACGCCAAGGCATCACGTCTATATGACATTCGATGCTTTGCTCTTTTTTATTACCTCGTTTTGTGTTGTGACACGCATGTTCTCTTCAACGGCTTATATCTGTGACCTTAAAAGTTTATTGATTGTGTAGACCAAACAGATATACGTTGCTGCTTATCTGCAGGTGTTGCATGCGTCTTTTTTGCTGTTAGTATCTAGACTTTTTAACGTCAGCACGTACGAGAAACAGACCTAAGCTCCACACTTTTGTGTCAATAAAACCGGTCGTATGTGCTTGACAATCCGTTGGAGCACGAGTCATGCGCGCTTGTTTTTTTATGGCCACGCGTTTTGGAGATTTCCCTTACAGCTCTAGCTTGCATCTTTGCTATAGCACTTGCCCACTTTTATTGGCGTTTGCTATAACATATACGCAAGACCTGAAACTGTGCATTTCGGTAAAAAAAATAAAAGCAATCATGAATATTGTGATAACGTTAATTTCTGAGAATCATTGAACTTATTCTTAGCAATGATTTGTCATTTTTCAAGCAGGTTTTGGTGCTACGTAACGTGCTGCACAAAAACTCACAAAGAAAATTACATTTACACACTTAAAGAATGAGCGTTAGCTTAGCCATTAGCTGTCGGTGTCGGTTTTAAGAGAACACCACAAGCCCGGCATTCAATTTTCTTCTGCAAGCGTAGACATATTCAGCTTTCACGCTATTGGCGAGGAACAGTGGTCCCAGAAACAGTATCTTGTTTAGACAGTTCAAGGATGCAAGAAACAAAAACGAAGCAAAACTTATACCTATCATCTCACGCTTCTCGGAACGCACGTGGTACCAAACTGTAGTGCTCTTTCTGCCAACTGGATATTGATTCCAAGTAGTTAGCGGTATGCAGTGAAATGGAAATGAAAATGGCGAAGCAACAAGTTTAGAGCTGGAGAAGTTTATACGATAAGACGAGAAGTTTTATAAAGAAACGAAAGCCCGGGAAATGAAGAATCGCGTTTCCTCACTAAGAGGCATATACACTTCACGCAGTGCGCCTCGCTTTGAGGCGTATTGGAAAACGCTTCCTCCAGTGGATTCGTATGTGGCGTTTCCATTTCTTGGTAACGCCGCCTTTGGGAAGAAAACTTTGTGCACCTGTATTTTCAAAAAAAAAAAGCAAGACTGCTCGCTCTCCAAGCGGAATGGTAATGTAGTCAACGCTTACGAATTCATTTTTCATCCTTTGTGGTGCTCGTTTCGCCACTTTTCAATATTCCTGACGGCTTTTGTCATCCGCGGGTGAGACGTGAAGCAACCGAAGATGATCATACGCGCCACCGAATGAGAAATTCCGGAATAATTTAATCCGCGGTGCAGGCTTTAGGTAATGTGTCCCTACCACGTGCATGATAAATCGTTCCAAAGTGACTGTCACAAGTTTTAACATTTTGGCCAGGTTAGTTGTCTTTGGACAGTGAGAAACTGTCTTCTTTAGCATAGTTCTTATGTATGTTGTTGAGCGCGTAAGCATATGTTGGCGCACAACACAGTGTTCCGAAGGAAGTAAACCTTTTACACGAAAAGGACAAGTCCTTTTTGTAAAAACGCTGTTCGCAGTGAGATTCTCTGCTCGATAGTTTCCCAACTTTTCAAGTCAACGTCTTCTCTCAACTTCTGCGCTGTTTAGGTTTCTTTGGGCGTAGGGCCCGCGGGTGTCATGCAGTGCACGCACGCACGCATGCACGCACACACACACACACACGCATACACGCGCACACACACACACACACGCACACAGGCACACACACACACGCACACACACAGAGAGAGACAGACACAGACAAACAGAGACAGGCAGACACAGACAGACAGACAGAGACAGACAGAGATGCTAGGTGAGCTTGTAAAGCGTGCACCTCCGCAAGTAGGGTAAAGCTGTGGGAAAGCTAGGAGCACCCACCCAGAAAAGCTCCCTAGTGCACGCATACACGGGCACCCACAATATCTTGCGAAATATGCAGCCCGTAAAACAAGCTTTATTTTTTATGGAGCCGCGAAAGCTGCCTTCCAACCAAAAGTATATCTTCTTACTCAATGCTTGGTTGTCAACAAACTTTTTGCTTTATTTTATTTTTTAATAAAAAAAGACGCATAACTTTTGTCACCTTCCTCGGAGAATGAAACATTTCGATTTCCGCCGCATTCACTTTTTCTCTAACAAAGCTTATAACATAGTCGCTGTAGTCGCTCAGAAGTTAAATCTCGCACCGCTGTTTCTGACACCTACTTTCAATTGCAAATCTCGTTCCAGAAAATGCTTGATCGCCCACGTTTGGCATCTCGCTTCTATCTGTCCGCAACTTTCCCAGTACTTACAATATCTTCTCTACGACCATTGTTCTGTCGTTAGGTTCCCGAATAAAACTACAAACCTCCGAATCCATAATGTCTGAGCCTAATGGCTTTGTCCGACGCGGGGTTTTATTTTGTAAGCATCACCCGCCTACTGATGTCCACTTTTTTCCACACAGAACACACCTAATATTCCGCTCAATCCTTGTTTCGCACGCACGCGCTAGTTGCACCTAGTTTTGCCGCAAACTGTGCAAGTAATTCGGGCTTTGCACTACCTAAAACTGCGCTGATAAGTGGCACTACCTGTCTGCAAAACTCCCTTGTCTGGGGTCTATAGATATAAATGTATGAGCACAACCTTTGATTAAACTACGCCACCCGCGTTGAAATACGTCACGTCCATGTAGACGTGGAGTAGTCGTCAGCTTTTGTTGCACTATAAACTGTATCCCCGGAAGTCACGGGATTCGATCCTGGTCGCGGCAGCCCCATTTCGACAGGAGCGAGATGCTGGAGGCCTGTTGTGACAGAACGAGCGCTCAAAATGGGCGCGCCGCCAACTTCTTGCGATAACGCGCCGGAGTGACGCCGCGAGGTACACGAAAAAAAAAAAGAAAACAAACATCTAAAGGCTCCCCGGGCGCGCGACGCTCTCCCCTCGGAAGCGTGGCTTCGCCGACGAACCTCCTCACCCCACATCGGCGGCCGAGCAAGCCCTAGAAATTTCCAGAAGAAAGGGGCGTGTATGCCGGGTTGAGTCATCTGTCGGGGACGGCCCCCCGTACAGTCTCGCGCCTCTCCCCAGCCTGCGTATGGCGCTGACGAAATGACGAGAACTTTCTGGAATGTCGCGCGGAAGGTATTTAACCGAGTAGCCGAGACGAGAGATCAGGAGAGGACGGAAGTTAGCGCCCGAGCGCGTAGGGATTCCGCCGTGTAGTCGGCGAAGGTTTTGTCCGTAGGGACAAAGCGGGAGAAGTGAGGTTTCCTGGAAGAGAAACTTCGAAGGAGAAGACGCAAGTTAGCGCCAGAGCGCGTAGGGATTCCGCCGTGTAGTCGGCGAAGGTTTTGTCCGTAGCGACAAAGCAGGAGAAGAGGATTTCCACCTGAGGGGTGAAGGCTCGAGCTACAGGCAAGAGCGTGAGTTTACCGCTATCGAGCGAAGGCGCGTGGCAACAGCTGCGTGTGTGAAGCCGACGTGTTTCCGGCGAAGAAGTTTGAAGCTTGGAGAGTGGCCAATTGAAGACGCGAGGTTTCCTGGAAGAGAAACTTCGGGGCAGCGGAACGGCAACAACGCTGGACTTTGAGTGAGTGATTCTCGGAAGAGTATCATTCAGACTTTTGTTCCAAGGACTTTGGACTGAATAGGTTTTCTATCTCTTTAGTCTTTAAGTCTCTTGGTTGTTCAATGCATGCGACTGCATTGTAGTGTGTACTGTTGTCTGTGTCCGTTGTTCAAGTGTGGCTAATTGTACTGTGTAGTGCGTTGTTTGATCGGTGACATATTGTACTCAGCTATTGTGGAGTGAGCATATTTGTGTATGGTTTTTCTGATCTGCCATTATTGAGAATATAATTTCGTTTGTTTATCAACTCTCGGCTCTGACTTGTTCTTTGGGCCACAGCCGGCGTCCGCTGGCGCGCTAAAAAGGACCACTTCTAAATTGTCCACGCTTTCGTGGTGTGATTCGGGGGGCCGATACATCGGCCCTTGGAATTAGCCCGGCGATCACCTCCCTAATAAACGGGGCCTGTGTGACAATTGATGTGGCGTCCGCGACAGGACCTTTTGGTGCACAGTGTGTCCAAAGTAGTGAGAAAGAGCCTCGACTTGTTTATAGTGCTATCGGAGCGATTTTGTGTGTTGCTCAGTGTTCTCGTTAACGAGTGCAGGGGAGTGTTCCGATAGACTGATTTAGGCAGATACTTTTTACACGCGGCAAGACTTTATTTGCGAGACACCATGGATCTCGAAAAGTTAGTTGCTCTCGGTGAGAAGATGGGTCTTTCTGGCGCCGAACTACGGAAATGGGTAAGCCAGAAGGAGAAAGAGGCGGTGGAGAGAGAGAGGTTGGCAGCTGAGAGAGCCAAGGAAGAAAAAGCAGCTGAGTTGGAACGAGAGAGGTTGGCAGCTGAGAGGGCCAAGGAAGAAAAAGCAGCTGAGTTGGAACGAGAGAGGTTGGCATCTGAAAGGGCGAGAGAAGAAAGAGAAGCAAAGGAGCGACAGCTGAAGGAAGAAAGAGAGCAACAATTGAAGCTGGAGTTGGAGAGAGAAAGGCTGGCAGCTGAAAGGGTGAAAGAAGAAAGAGAGAGCAATTGAAGTTGGAGCTGGAGAGAGAAAAGTTGGCAGCCGAAAGGGCGAGAGAAGAAAGAGAGGCAAAGGAGCGACAGCTGAAGGAAGAAAGAGAGCAACAATTGAAGCTGGAGATGGAGAGAGAAAGACTGGCAGCTGAGAGGGCGAAAGAAGAAAGAGAAGCGGAGATGGCTGAAAGGGAACGGCAGCGGCAGCACGAAATGGAACTCGAGCGCCTCCGTTTGCAACAGCGAAGTGAAACTCCCGTCCAAGCTAGAGTTGAAAGCAGCGAACGGGAAGATCATGGTTTCCGCTTGAACCCAAGCAAGCTGCTTGTAGCGTTTGATGAAAGGAAGGACGACCTTGACGCGTACCTTCACCGGTTTGAGACGATTGCGAGGAGCCAGAATTGGCCGGAACATCAATGGGCAACTGCTTTGAGTACTTGCTTGAGTGGTGAAGCGCTCAGTGTGTACGGTAGGCTGACGCCGACCTATGCAGCCAACTATACAAAGGTGAAAACTGCTTTGCTGAAGCGATCTAGATTTACTGTGGAAGGATTCCGGGACAGATTTCAGACAGGAAAGCCAGCTGATGGTGAGACGGCCATGCAGTATGCCGCCCGACTTTGCCAGTATTTTGACAGATGGATTGAACTTTCAGGGACAGCACAGGAGTAGGATGAGCTTAGAGAGCTCCTAAGTAGAGAGCAATTTCTTACTAGTTGCCACCCAAGCCTGTCGCTGTACTTGAAAGAGAGGAAGGCTGAGTCACTTGAAGGAATGCTTGAATTGGCTGATCAATTCTTGGAAGCGCAAGGTGGCACAAATTTGGCCAAGATCAAGAAGGAGTGTCTCGAAGATTTGAAAAATTCGGCACCCGAACAAAAAAAGCGTGCACCGGAGAGTGTTCCACGATGTTTTCTGTGTAACCGAGTGGGTCATCGCGCGAGCACCTGTCGAACTAACTTCACGAGCCTTACGGTATTAAAATGTTTTAAGTGTGGTCAGACTGGGCACAAAGCAGATGCTTGTCGAAACGGAGTGAGTCAAACTCACCAGGTATCCTGCGTGCAAGCGACACCGAAATCTGATAATAATGCCGTCACTGATGAATTCGTAGAGTTGAAAAAAGGGGAGAAAATTCCTATTGTGGGTGCTGTAATGTCAAAACAGCCAACCGGTGTCACGAAGGGAATGCCAGCGCTGCCTGGAAAAGTTGCGGGCAGGAAGGTTACGGTGTTAAGAGATACCGGCAGCTCCACTGTTGTCGTGGGGAGAAATCTGGTACGGGAAAGTGTGTTAACAGGCAAAACGAAACCGGTTTGCCTAATTGACAGTACGGTTCGGATGCTTCCCGAAGCAGAAATGGAGGTTGAAACCCCGTACTTCAGCGGAAAGGTTACTTCTTTATGCATTACGACCCCCCTGTGCGACCTTGTCATCGGAAAAATCGACGGGGTGCGAGGACCGAATGATCCAGAATGTTTGGGAGAAGACCCTCAGATAGAGCCCTCGCCAACCCAGTGACCGCGAGATACAGTGGAGAAGCAGCCCGTGACAGATCTCACTCGAGCCCAAGGTGAAGCCGCGGTGCAAGAGACAGTGAATGAGAAGATGATCGTGTTGAATGAGTTCACGGGCCGAGCAACTGGACTTACGTCGGCACGACCTCAACCGACCGACAGTGTAAAAGAGACGGAAGTGGCCAGCCGGGCCAAATGTAGAGACATGAACAAGCTGGTAAATAAACAGACAGGACCCGTCGAATGTTATGACCCGTTAATGATGTCGGAAGTGACAACGATGGCTGAGACGCCGCCTCAGATACCGTCGTTGGAAAGGGCTCGCCGAAAAGGAACGAGGAAAAACAAGAAGAGATCGAGCGAGTACCGCAAGAAAGGGCGCAAGCGCCACTCAAAGTACCCAGGATAAGTGCTGAAGTCGAATCAGAATGTGTTTGGCAGTGCTGAGTGCCATATGTTGTGTTAATGTTGTGTTATCCTGTGTCACAAGTGTCGAAGTGTCTGTGCTGCGATGTGATGTATAGTGTTGTATAATTGTTGTAAAAACAGAACTTTGTACGTTTGTTTTGTTTGGAATGTGTGATGAAGGGTTGTACTCATGTACCTGTGGTTATATTTCATGTGTGTGAGATTTAATTGTAATGTCCAATTGTATTGAGCGATATATTGTGAATGTGACGTGTCATGAGCGACGGACTATGTTACAGTCTTTGAGAGTGTGTGGGGACTATTTGCGCTCGTTTGTGTGGCTTTGAATATTATGAGATAATATTCTTAAAGTGGGGGGCAGTGTCACAGAACGAGTGCTCAAAATGGGCGCGCCGCCAACTTCTTGCGATAACGCGCCGGAGTGACGCCGCGAGGTCAACGAAAAAAAAAGAAAACAAACATCTAATGGCTCCCCGGGCGCGCGACGCTCTCCCCTCGAAAGCGTGGCTTCGCCGACGAACCTCCTCACCCCACATCGGCGGCCGAGCAAGCCCTAGAAATTTCCAGAAGGAAAGGGGCGTGTATGCCGGGTTGAGTCATCTGTCGGGGATGGCCCCCCGTACACTCTCGCGCCTCTCCCCAGCCTTCGCTGCGTATGGCACTGACGAAATGACGAGAACTTTCTGGAATGTCGCGCGGAAGGTATTTAACCGAGTAGCCGAGACGAGAGATCAGGAGAGGACGGAAGTTAGCGCCCGAGCGCGTAGGGATTCCGCCGTGTAGTCGGCGAAGGTTTTGTCCGTAGCGACAAAGCAGGAGAAGAGGATCTCCACCTGATGGGTGAAGGCTCGAGCTACAGGCAAGAGCGTGAGTTTACCGCTATCGAGCGAAAACGCGTGGCAACAGCTGCGTGTGTGAAGCCGACGTGTTTCCGGCGAAGAAGTTTGAAGCTTGGAGAGTGGCCAATTGAAGACGCGAGGTTTCCTGGAAGAGAAACTTCGGGGCAGCGGAACGGCAACAACGCTGGACTTTAAGTGAGTGATTCTCGGAAGAGTATCATTCAGACTTTTGTTCCAAGGACTTTGGACTGAATAGGTTTTCTATCTCTTTAGTCTTTAAGTGTCTTGGTTGTTCAATGCATGCGACTGCATTGTAGTGTGTACTGTTGTCTGTGTCCGTTGTTCAAGTGTGGCTAATTGTACTCTGTAGTGCGTTGTTTGATCGGTGACATATTGTACTCAGCTATTGGGGAGTGAGCATATTTGTGTATTGTTTTTCTGATCTGCCATTATTGAGAATATAATTTCGTTTGTTTATCAGCTCTCGGCTCTGACTTGTTCTTTGGGCCACAGCCGGCATCCACTGGTGCGCCAGAAAGGACCACTTCTAAATTGTCCACGCTTTCGTGGTGCGATTCGGGGGGCCGATACATCGGCCCTTGGAATTAGCCCGGCGATCGCCTCCCTAATAAACGGGACCTGTGTGACACCTGTTCAGATAGATTTAAGTGTACTGAAGAACACGAGCAGATTGGGTGAGTCGGTGGGGTTCCATGACAAAAATACAAAACAATGCTTAGACAGACACGCACACACACATGCGCACACGCACACGCACACACACACAAACACACACACACACACACGCACACACACACACACAAAGAAGTGACTCAGAGTTGCAAGTTCAGCGCCGTGTACATCATTTTCTTTTTTATGTGTACGTTGAAGAACCGAAGTGGTTGAAATTTCTGGAGACCTCCCCTAAAGCATCGATTCTAATCGTATCGTAGTTTACGGCGTAAAACTTCTATTATTATTATTATTATTATTATTATTATTATTATTATTATTATTATTATTATTATCGTTTGTTTTTAAAGCTGCTCATGACTAAATCTTTCTCGGGCGTCCGACCCGTGATTGGTAGTGCAGAGGTATATTCAGCTGCAGGCTTTGGCAGTCTGGTCATCCCTTGTCAGCACTTCGCAACTTCTGGAGATTAAAGTGAGAATCAGCGAGATGTGGATAATTCATACGAACAGTCTTGCAGTTGATTGTTTCACTGCCAACTAATCTTGCGGAGATGGGAGGAAGCGTTCAGCGAAGTGACATCGTATTTGTGTGCATCACGTTGAAATTAGCGCGCTACACTAAACGTTTACGCAGCTTGTACCTTATGGTGAGCACCACAAGAGGTGCAGTTATATATTCAGTCTATACGAACAAACTCTTATCCTACGAATAACTTGTTTGGCATATTTATGCTCATAATTTTATGCGTGTATGCTCAACGTTTTACGAAAGTAATCTCATCTCTATGTCTGTACAGGTATTTCGTTCTCCATTTTCTCCCTCATACTTTAAGAGTTCACCACGGCAGAGCAGTGACCATGACACTCAGCTGCTGACCGCGAAGGTCGCTGTTAGATTTCGGCCACAAAGAACGCATTTTGATAAAGGCGAAATGCCAGTGTACTGTCCGGTGTCAGTGCTCGTTTGGAGTATTTCTGAAATACTCCAATCGCATGTCTCATTAGTCATGACAATGTCATGTTTTTGGGACGTCAAACTAGATATTTTAGTATAATTTATTCTCAATTGTCTAAGCAACTCTAGTTTGTGCGGTGAACATTAATAGTAACATCTGGAGTTCTACTTCGCATAATCCCGATATCATAATGAAAGAGGCCGTAGTGGAGGGCTCCAGATCTTTAGCCATCCGGTATTCTTTAAAGAGCACTGACATTGCACATTGCACGGGAGTCTACCAGTGAGCCTCCATTAAAATGCGACCACCCCGGCCGGAATCTAACCCCCGACCATTAGTTCAGCAGCTGAGCCCCATAGCCACTGTTTCACCGAGCTGGACACGCACGGTTCACATTCAGAAAAGGATTGTTGCGTTTGATGAGGTAGGCACCGATTCTGAAAAAAATATATATTATAATTAATTGTGCACAACTGGTGTTCCAAGGAAATGGCTCTTCGATTTAAGAAATTGAGGGAAGTGTGCCAGTTGAAAAAATGTATCTGCATGTCTTCTGGAAGCTATAAATTTTCGTAAATTGATCATTGGTCAGTTATAGGAAACATAGTGCCATTTTATGGTTACATGTTACGCTCTGTGTATTTAACAATGACACAGGTTTTGGTTTGGCTTTTTGTCTTGTAGAGCATTGCCAGCCGTTTTTTTTTTTCTCAGTTTCATTTTGTGTTTTTTGTGTTTCATTTTTTTCTGCACTTTCATTTTATCTCAAATCATGCGCAAGACTTCTTGTTCTTGTGCGGTGACTGTCCGTGCTGCAGTGCTACACTGTTCGTGTGGTGTGACGCAATTTGTTTACCGTGTTAACTTTATTTTTTTTAATAATTTTGTTTTCTTAGAGCAAAAAAGCCAATGCAGCGAACCGGTGAAAAATGTTCTATTTAATTATTTGTGGTATTATCAGCTGAGTCTTCAAATTCATACGCTTGAATCTAATACATAAAACGACGAGTGCCTGCTCAGAAGATACAAAGGCATTTAGAACGGTCTGTTATTGAAGTCAAGAGCAAAAAAAGCATAAAAAAGTAGTGCCTGAAGCGCGAAGAAATAAGCACTGTGAATCACTCAAAAATTCTGCCAATACTTCGCATTCCGTTACACGAGTGTTTTTTTTTTATTGTAGAGAAAAATCCGGAGAATTTCTCCGCTCAATGGAAGTGATTGATTTCAAACTACGATTGTTCAACGTGTCAAAAACACACTTTTCAGGCTCCCCGTCTGAGAAGAATGCGTTAGTAAAAGGAAAGGTAATTTAAAATATTCCTGCGTATTTTTTTTCTTTAGACATTCTTCCTTTGCGTATCCCTTTTTCTTCTAATAAGAAATGACATGGAAAAGTAGAAAGGGAACAAACACATTTTTTGAGAATTCAGAAAAATAGAAAGACCGCGTTATGTGTTGAATACCCTATCTATTGAAATCTTTGGACATGCTCTCTGTATCAGCGTGTCTTGGTTTGGTACCGAAAATCCAATGGCATATTATAGAGGCACGTTCAAAAATTTGCTTTGGGGTTTTAAATTACGGAGGCTAAGAAAGTTGCCACTCGTAACACATATAAAAACACGGCGTTTTTTTTTGTTGTTAGAATAGAAGCGAAGTTATCTGTTCACATAATCCAAAATAAAATGGTTCTTTTGTTTTCGAATTAAAAAATATAAAAATAATATTCGTCAGACATACAGCAGCACATAAAATGGGCATCATAACTCAACTACGGTTGTGAACCATGCAAAGTTGCTGAAATAGTTGGAAATGAGATCGCCGAACAATTACTAATCTAAGAGAAGAAAGCCTGACTGAAATTGTTCTTGAATTTCATGTTGCGTAATGTTGCAGAGCCAATTTTGGACGTCACAGCATATGACAGAAAATTCTTTGCTTTGTATTCCTAAAGAGCATTGACAAAGATGTTTTAAATTCTATATGATACAACATGGCTATCGCTTGCTTGATGTAGTTGATTGCGAATAGTTATCATAAGTAATACGCAGGGTTCGTTCCACTCACTGTTTCTCATTCAAAAGGTGTGCAAAATTGAATTCTTGCCTTAGTAGAAGCGTTGTTTTGCTGCGTTATGAGAATACGGCAGTCACAGACAACCCCTTTTAAATAAAATATTGAATATTCCTTAGACCTGCGGATGGGGTGCAGCGCTTACGGGGCTCGACTACTGAGCAGAAGGTCGCGGGTTCGAAATTTCAATGGAATGTGAATTGCAAGAAGCCTGCGTGCACGAATTCAGGTACCCGTTAAGTTCTCCAGAGCCCCTTCATAGCAATTTATCTCATAATCGCAAGTGGGTAAAACCACAACAATTCTTACTTCTCCGGAAGTAAAACTTAGTTCTCGTGCAAGTCTTCATGCTTATCTTTCGAAGAAGCTCGCCTCGTTTGTCGCGTCATTCAGTACCATCGTTTTCAGTGGCACTCGTCTGTTCGCTCCATTCCTCATCCATTACAGCTACCCTCAGTCCGTGCACCTGCAGCCATTATAGCGCACATAACTGCGAATCACGAATGATGAAGGCCTCCCCTACATGACGTTCTCACAGACGGTCGCTTATCGATTGCCTTCCTGTATACTTTCCCAACGTGGGATCGTCAGGAGTGGTAATCTATAGAGATTTCAGCCTTCCCTCTCCTACCCCTTCTCCCCCGCCTTCCTTGAAGTCGTAATGCGCGCATCTGCAGAGTGCTTCGGAAGAGGTCAATCCTGGGTGCCCTCGCATCGAGCTATACACTAGATCCTGTGCGAAACAGCCGGCGCTCTGTGGTCGTAAAATAGTTCGGTGCAGCATTAGCGAGCCGCGTCTATTCGTTAGGTGAGAAAACGCCGAAAGTTCGCTGGTACTCGCAGTCGTACGTGTGAGGACTGTGGTAAGCAAGTGCAGATCCCGCTTCTGCCCTAGATAGAGTGAGAATAGACTGTGCACGCGTGACTTTGTTACGTAATTATCGTTAATGACTTCGGCAAACGTGCCATAACTTCGACCTTACTGCGCGTCCCGACAGAAAGGTTTTCGAGGCGTTGTAACTGTTTTTAATGCACTGAAAATCCACTGACAAAACAACCAATCGACTGTTGTAGGTATAGGCAGTGAGTTTTATGGACGATTATAACTATGTGCATGCCGGACACGTTTCCTTTATTTTTGCGCTCGGGTCCCTATCTCTCAGTGTGTAAAATCGGAGGGGGTTTTTTTTTTGCGACTTACTGTGCCCCTTCCCATCCTACCAGACTCACTCCCGTCTTCTAGGAGACATGCTCCGCCATCTTGATGTCAAACCGTTATCAGAAAAGAATATACTGAGAGCTTAGTGAATGCACAAGGCCATGAAAGCTGTAATGTGCTACTTGCATACACGTTCAGACTTGACCAGCGTTTGTGACCTACCAGCGGCAGTGTCGTGTTATGTTCATGCTAGCTGTTCTCTTATTTTTCTTAGTCGTGTTCTTTCTTCTCTATCTTATGTATTATTCACTTTTCATACACCCCTCGTGTAAGGTAGCCTACCTTCTTATTTCATTTCACGCTTTCTCTCTCTCTCTCTCTTTTTCATTTTTATTATTGCACGGGTAAACACAGCCCTCATCCGTAATCATTACTATAACAAGCTCCTACTCTAATTAATATCTCGGAAAGACTGCTTATATAAACAGTGTTTTCTTCTCAACCATAAGCCATAAGATATTGCAGTTTATCGCTTAAGATGCGGTCACCAGATCAAAAACCATAGGCTATACTGTGGTGCACTGAATTAGGGGAAACACATGCGAGTAAACTTCATTTGCGACTTTAGTTGGGTTTCCGAGAAAGGGCACATCACGCGAACAAACGTGCAAGAAAATCAAAGTGACGAGAAACGTGCACTCCAAGCAGGAAGCTTCTGCTGTTAAGAGTTCACGCACTGCTTTAAATGGGACACAGATCGGGCAAGTGTCAACTCAATATCCCAACACGAAAAGAGCACCGCTAAAGCTTCCAGGCCTCCTTACGCTTCTTAAGGGAGGCGAACATGTTTGTGATTGGTCATCTGATAATATAATTTCACTTCTTGATCATTTTTACACGTTTTGGTTGTGGAACTTAAAAAGAAACTTTGTTCAATTCCATAACTCCTCGCAAGAGCTTATATTTACGTCTTCTTAGTCAATGAGATAAGTTACCGTAATGCGGAACGTCTCCACTTTTTGGGCTTGTTTGAATAAATTTGTATTTCAGTGCATTGCATGTTTTGGTTGGTGCAAAGTTAGTCATCCTTCCGTGGTACCTGTTTTGTCGTATAGCATAGTTGTACTTTGTGGCATTATATTGATTCAGAGAGGCGCGTCAAATGCTATCCTTAGTATTGTCATACTTACATATGCGGCACGTCAACGTACTGTACAGACAAATACTTGATTCGTGAAAATTATTGGGACGTAACTTTCTTTTCAAATTTTTTATGTGTAAAAAACGAAAAAAAAACGATTTCAGCCGCGCCGCTCGAAAACCAATGAAACAACATTTGTACAAGACAAGCCATAACGAACAATACATCATTCGTCAGACAGTTCTTTTTTTTCATATAGCAATGTTCTTATGAGCAATGATCGAACGTTATAAAAACGTGATATCTTTTTTATGTCAGTGTCACCGTATGAACAATAAGAAACTTTTATTCTTCTTTACGAACAATTTACCGCGTATGTATCACTGAGATAAAATATTTCAAGAAGATCTCAAGGTAACGGTACTCGAACAACTTACGTTATTCCAAATAAACCACCACGATGACTCAGGAACCAATAACTTTACGCATCTGCCACGAATTATTACCTTTGTTAGGCCGACCGTTTAGCCTCCATGACGACAGTGCCCGTCATTTTCCGAAGGCAGTTTCAAGCACAGGCGGCGCTCAGCAGTACAATGCTTGTCAGCTCCGCGGTTTATCTGAATTTGATTTCTGTTTTAACATCGATGTTTATTTTTTGCCATCCATCAGAACGTTTCAATCGCGGGCAACGCCACTTCCACTGACAACGCAAGTTCTTTGACCTGGTGTCCTTAGTACTGGCTGTCGCGTCAAAAGGCTCGTTGACAGGTGCGCTTGGCTGCCTACTTAAGAAATTCTGCTGAGCAATGTCCTTACGACGGCCTCTGCTACGGCGTGTATCGTATTAGTGCCTTAACTGTAATGTACGCTACTTCATTGGCAGGGAATATGAAAGCCAACCCCCCCCCCCCAAAAAAAAAGCATTCAGTAATGTGGCAGCCGAGAGTAGGACTTTTGTGCACAATTAGCCATTGACATTAGGGAAGATGAAACCTGTGGTAAGAAAAAAAAACATACAAAGGCTGATATTATTTCCCGATAGACTAAGCCACCTCACAACGTAATATTGAGACTGCCTTATTGGCTGATGGTTGAACAACGCTCAAAATCTTCGTGATAGCCTCTCTTTCAGAGATAACTCCTAAACTTGGGAGTGTTAGTTTTGGTTACGCCGCATTGCTTAGTTCACGTGTTTCGAACGAAAAAGACTGAGAAGAAATCGGGGGACCTTAAAGCTCCGCCTTTAAAGATTGAACTTGATAGCTATATTCTGTTCCTAGTGCGTATTTTAGTGCATAAAATCATTTCGAACTTACTATGAACCCACTACATGACCTTAATGGTGCAATAACGTGTGTGCCTTTTCTAGTAGATGACCGACTTAAAGCCATCAAGTCATTATAACAAAGCCGTGTTATGAAGGCCAATGGCAATGCATGCTTGTACCACGCATTACTACAGCAATACTTTATGTTGCATTGGGAAGCATGCATACAGGACGTGTGCGTTCTTTAAAGCATGAAAGTTGACTTCACTGCATTTCCAAGCAGTTTAAACTATTTTCTCTAAATTCACAAGCAGATGCCTGGCTGCGTGGTAGAACACCCGCTTGCCATGGAAATGACTCCGGGCTCGATCACCACTAAGACCCAGTTTTGTTTTCATTTATTTGATCTGTATCTTTCTCGACTTTTTTTTTCGGTCATGCAGAAATGCTAGATTTTTCGGTTACGCAAAGATGATGACTTTTCGGCGTGGAAAGTCCCCATCTGTTAAGCTTGCGAAATTACTGAACCTTCTTGAGTCACTCAGAACACCCTTCGACAAAATCGGCAAGAAACTCCTGGGCCTGTTCTTTTTTTTTCTTTGGGAAACAAGTGCATAACTGTTGCTACACACTAACCCGATACCCTGAAACAAAGGCTCTGAAAGACCGCTCTTCTAGCTTTCGCTGTGACTGTGCTGCGCCTACCGCACAGGCCAGGCCGTTTTTTGCCATCCGTCAGCATGTTTTACTCATGCACAACGCTGCTTCCACTGAAAACGCAAGCTCTTTGACCTGATCTCTTTAAAACTGGCTGTCGCGTCAAAAGGCAATTGTTGGCTATTTACAAAGGTACAGCTTCCAAAGTTGCCCAGTTTATCATACAGAGCTTTTTGATACGCCACGGTTCTCCTGTCTGCGTCATCACAGACCAGAAAAGGCGTTTAAGGAAACCCTCTTTAAACACGTGCTTGTCCTTGTCTCTTTCTCTGTTCATGTCCCTGTTTTAGTTACGCGCTCGTATTTCAAATATCTCCTTTAACATGTTTTTCAGCTAAGTTACACCGCCCATCGCAATACAACAACCTATGCCTCCCAGACAAATGAACTTACCGAAATTCTGAGCGAAACGATTACTGATATTCGGCATATGTGTAATTATACGTACAGCGCAAGGCGTGGGATGATCTACAGCCTGATGTAACATTCATGTGCCGTACTACTACGCAAGAGAACAAATGCTTCACGCCATTTCGTCTTCTGTGAGGTCGTGACGTCCTGACCATGTTGAATGCATTGCGCTCATGCGACATTGAAAACATCAACACGACATTGTTGACGAGTATGCAGACTGGTTTGTTGAACGAGCCGAGGAAGCACGCATACTGGTCCGCGTATACTTCAAGAAACAACGGAGTGTCGACAGACGGCGCTACGACCTTCCTCACAGACAAGTCTTTTACCTACCCGGTGTCCAGGTGTTAACTTTAATCCCGATCACCCTCAAAGGTGTTTTTGTATATATATGAGTCGGTACGTCGGCTATTGCAAAGCGCTACGACGAGTGAGCGACATCAACTACAAAGTCCTTTAAGACGGAAGCCAACCACCAAGACAGCGATAGCCACGACCCGAGATCGTGCACGTGGTTTTGTTAAAGCCGTATCACACATTGTGACTCTTCATGGTTGTCGGAACACGAAGTTCTTGTTCATTTACAGTAAACGCTTCGATTTGCATCAAGGCGATGCTCTTTCAGGAGGAGGGCAATGTGCCACGCGCTTAATGCGCAAGCGAGAAAAAGTCAGATGGAGACGCGTGGTACAATGCTCGCGCCACTTTCGTCGCCACAGAAACTATCAGTGCACTATAGTAGGGACCACTGTCGGCCTACTTGGTTTGTGATTAGAAGGAATGTGAGACGAGAAATAACACCGAGCCTTAAGAAAAAAAATCTATTTGTAATTCTTCTCCGTGAGTCCTGATTTGTCACGTGTACGACTCGTTTCAAAGAGACACGTCAGCTGTCGTTGTGGCCATCAGTACCCTCTGACGAGACTGCAATGATCTATTAAGACCGTTAACGTCTCTTTAATCAGTTGGTGCGTCACATACATTAAACTCGAAAAAAACTGTCAAATGACTTCTTTTTTTTTTTCAGTGCAGGTTCAGCCATGAATCTGTTAAATTATGCTATTATCTGGCCTTATTTTGCCCCTAGAACACTTTCAAGCCGTGGCGTAGCCAGCCACGAAAAGAGGTGAAAGCCTTTCCTACCACCACCTGCGAAATTTTGCACTTTCGTCTGTGTACATGTGAAGGAACGCATTCAAACACACTCCCGAACATACGAAAAAGATGCTTGAAACCCCCTTCTCACTGCACGTTCGAGCAAAAAAAAAATTGGTTATGCCGCTGCCTTTCAGCTATCGATGCATATCACGATGCTATCAAACTCCGAACGTATGTCTCGCTGTAACTCGTTGCATACGAAATTTTAAATGACGAATCTTTTTTTTTTTTTTACGCGGCTGCCCAATACCGTCCTTTATGCCTTGATGAGGGAGACTTCAGCTAAGTGTATGGCCTTGTCTTCGCCCGTGAAATTGATAGCCCTGCTTTGAGCTCCCTCGTGAACGATGCGCTGTTGAGATGAATAAGCACTGTTCCTTTCAGGCATGTTACAGCGGGTGACTCATTTCGAAATATCGCCTTCACGTTTTTTCCCCTGTTTCCGACCAACGACTTTTTTGTATATTACACGCAGTTGGAGAAAAAGACTGATTCACAACCTCATCAATCACACGCGCGCTCACAGAAAATGCTCTCGAGTGGCGCATATTTTCAATTTTATGACGCGCTGCCAATCAATATGTGATAAAGTAATACGGGCATTGTCCGGTGATAGAATGAAAATAACGAACGCACCTTAGGGGCGACGGGTCTGCACCATTTTTATGGAAGAGTTCAATCATTCATCTTTTCAGAAATTGCAGTTATACAGCAGCGATTTATGTAATCTAAGAATTTTTTTAATCAAGTGGGATCACGTCTTCTTCAAGAAGAAAAAAACGCTCATGTGCCTAAGATGCTTACATAGAGCTGATGTGAAGAGAAAATTACCAGATATTATACTCGCCGCCGGATTTATACAATGCCGTTTAAAACACAGCTTCGCCTAGAGTATTTTGGGCAAAGCTGTCTTTGAAACAGAGTGTTTGGTTATAGAAACAAAAACAGACTGAGATCGCCTAGAGTATTTTGGGCAAAGCTGTGTTTGAAACAGAGTGTTATAGAAACAAAGACACAGTGGTTATAGAAACAAAGGCAGAGCGAGAGAAAGGTTCAGGAAAGACAGTGAGGTTATCGAGGAAGAACTGCGGTTGGGTACCTTGCACTTGGGAAGGGGAAAAGCTGTGCGAAAGAATCAAAAAGATGAGGAGAGAGTCTGCAACTACACGGCAAATTTGAAGCGCAAGGCACCACGACAACAAACAAAATGGCGAGGGTAACCACAATCTTTCTGTCCTTTGTCGTCATGGTGCCTTACACTTCACTTACGCTGAACCAACACGCCCAGCCTGCCATTTGCACACAACAGTCAGTACAATCATCATCATATTCATCATCATCATCAGCCTGACTACTCCCACTGCAGGGCTAAGGCTTCTCCCATGATCTGCGAATCAACCCGGTTGAGTGCTGAATTCCATTGCCACCCGCTAACTTTTTAATCTCATTGGTGCACCCAACTTACTGTCTCCACTTCGTGCGTGTGCCTACTCTGTGAATCCAGTCAGTTACCCTTAATGACCAGTGGTCATCATAAACGTATGTTTATGTGCTACGCGCCCAGCCTATGTCCATTTCTTCTTCATGGTTTCAACTATGATATCCTTAACACGGTTTGTTAACCCGGTGAGCACCCGGTGAGCACCCGGTGAGCACCCGGTGTTAACCCGGTTAGCAGAGTGGGTTGCTTGACCCACTCTGCTTCCTTGTGTCTTAGGGCTACACCTATCACTTTTCTTTGCATCGCTCTCTGCGTTGTCCTCAATTTAAGCTGAACCTTTTTTGTGGGCCTCCAGGTTTCTGCTCTGTAGGTAAGTTCTGGCAAGATACAGCCGTTATATACCTTCCTCTTGAGGGTTAGTGGCAGATTACCTTTCATGATTTGAGAATGCTTGCTGAATGTGATCCACACCATCTTTATTCTTCTAGCTATTTCACTCTCGTAGTTCGGCTCCGCGCTCACTGCCTGTCCTAAGTAGGCATATTCCTTTACAACTTCCAGCATCTCTCCATCTATCGCAAAGTACTTTTTTTCTGAAGAGACTGTTGTACATTAGTTTTGTGCATAGTCATTTTCAGATCTACTTTTCTGCTTTCCATGTCCAGTTCAGTTATCATCAGCTGTAACTCGTCCCCTTAGTTGCCATCAACGCAATGTCATCAGCGAATCGCAGGTTATTAAGATACCCTCCATTAATTCTTATTCCTAACTCTTCCTGATTTAGGGCCTTGAAAACTTCCTGCACACGCAGTGAATAGCAATAGAGAGATTGTGTCTCCCTGTCTTACACCCTTCTGTACACCTCCTATGACACTATAACTATCTGAAGGCAATTGATACCCCTGTTACAGGTGGCAACTTGAGTGCACTTTGAGCGATTTTACTCACGCTCACAAAGTATCATTTTGGCATTTAGATGCTACACGAGAAAATGAAGTGTACTTTAGAAATGATGGCAGTAGCAATTGGCGGATTAGTAGGGCGACATATATTTGTTATTTTGGCGCCCGTGTCTCATTTTCATATCGCGTTGTCTACGTGGAAGTAGCACCAGCAACACACACCATCGCAAATGATTAGAGAACGACTCATTTACACACGTGCATGTGTGCAAGACAGTAGACAACGTGATGGACGCAGCCGTTTCCCAGCATGTGCTGCCGCATCTCCCTAGTGGATGTCCGAGGATAAGAGTAGCATGGTGTTTTGTTGTAATAAGACTTGCTTCAAATCACAGCAGTGTTTCTTATAATCAATACAATGGTCTGGGAATAGTATGATCGTCGCTTTAGGCAACATCGTAGTTCTGTGCAAGCCACTGGTACGGAGGCTACACACTTCGTTGCAGCGAAGTGAGGTTGGGGAACACACTTGGGGAAGCACAGGGTTGGACAGTTCGCAAGAGTTGCAGTTTTAGTGAGTTGCTATACCATGACGTTCAGAGTGTTGAGCGCAACTCAAACACCGTGTCATCCTCACGTCCCTTTTGCTCACATTTGCTTGATTTCGCTCCCAGTTGCATGAAAAGCACAGATTGACTTCAATGCTGTTTCAACTAATGCTGCCACGCCCAGCGACCGACAGTAGTTTTGAAAGCGATTGTGTGTCAGCAGAACCACTCAATCATTCCTGAATTTCGGACGAAGCCGAATTTAAATCCCACTATATTGCCATGAAGTTGGTGAAAATTTTCTTATTTGTCGCGCTTGTTACACAGTTGTCACGCGTTTCTACAAAGCAGCTGTGAAAATTATCTTGCGCCGTAAAAGATTAACAATCAATTACGAAGGCTAAAATATAAGGTTACACCCGTTTAAATGTTTCCCTAGGTCGTTCTAAAATCATTCAGGGTACGTTTTTCAGCTCAAATTTGGTGCCCTCATTACGCAGGAGGCAGTTTGTAGCCTAATCAGTAGTTGGTGCACAAAGTGTTTCAACGGATTGGTGAATTGCATGAGTTAAATGAAGGCATCGTTTAGTTTGTAACAATATTAGAATAGATCTGTATATCACAAAGCAAAAAAAAAGAAAGAGAATAAGCGGTTATATAAAAGGCGCTTCTCGGAAATGGAATAGTTTTTGCCTAAGAGGTTAAAAGGAAGGGCACATGTTCACCCAATATACGCGCGTTGCATTCAGCAATTCAAAAACTAAAAGAACATTTTTTGCGAAGAGAGCATTTCTTATTCCATTCTACGAAACACTGCGAATTCATATTCAAGCACTCGCGTTTGCTGCGGTGAGTGAATAATACCGATTGCCGTGCGGGCTGCCATTGAGGTTCTATTCAGAAGGGTAGGCTCAATTCCCCAACAGCTCGAATACTCGTACACTCAATTACACCACGGGGTTGGATCATACAGCCGTCGGCGGCACGCAGATTGGCCTAGTGCTGAATTTCGTTTGGAGTTCGCTGGCGCGAAATAACGCAGTTTTTATCTCCTTTTTTTCTGGTATTTTGAGCACTCTGCTTTATTGCGGTTTTTTTTTTTTTTTGGGGTCTATAGTGCAGCAAGTACTGAAAGCGTGTTTAAATACCAAGGACACCTTTCACTCACAGTTTCAGCTCGACTCCAACTCTGCAACAAAGAGGACGTGAAACGAAATATTTTTTTTTATTTAAAAAAAATCGATTGGTGCTCCTTGTCAGAAACACAGTCCTTGACTCAACAACCTGTGAAACGTTTCGTGCTTCCTGCTTTTCTTTTTATATGTCCTGTTTGCCTTGTCGCAGATGGTATGTATAACCACTATACCTTTGTTACCAGTCCTGTAGATTGAAAATGTCATGGTCGAACATTGCGTTAAAGAAATAACGCATTGTTTAAAAAAACAAAACAAAAATTACTTTTTCACTTCCTTTCTGACTCGCACTTTTGAACAGGCCGTGCTGAAATGTTATAAAAGAATGAATAAACATACATCATTGATATATTTTTATGAAGTTCGGTAGAGCAATATAAAAATGTATAATCAATATTATAAAAATATAAAAATTA
Source organism: Rhipicephalus microplus (assembly GCF_043290135.1). Lineage (NCBI taxonomy): Eukaryota > Metazoa > Arthropoda > Arachnida > Ixodida > Ixodidae > Rhipicephalus > Rhipicephalus microplus. The sequence continues at coordinate 271,543,246 of NC_134701.1, read as the reverse complement.
TATAAAACTATAAAATGTAGAGTCTATAAGATTGTCCTGGTGTTAGGTATAATTCCGTTGACAACGTTGCCCGTGGCAATTGCGGTTGCGCTGAAACGAATGGAACATCTTCTGAGCCTGCGCCGAATTTATATAGAACAGACACATTTGTGATGGTTAAGCTTGTGAACATTTCTAAAAACAGTTCATACCATCTTGTAGGCATCCGGCCTGATCTTGATTGTCGGACTAAACAGGGACTTGTCTGCGAAGGTCAATCAAGACCGGGACAGATGTCTACAAGATGGTATGAACTGTTTACTGAAATGTGCACCGCAGAATCAAGATAGACCTAAAGTTAAGGGCTTAAATAACATCGTTTCGTTTTTTAAAGACCACAAATTAACGTTAATGCTAGCCGACAAAGAAGGTTGCTTTGTGGTCATGCCTGAGGGAGCATACAAAGAGAAGGCTTTAGCGGCTATCAAGAAGAACTCCCGCCCAGTTAAGTTGGGAGCGACTCGCGTTAAGTCTAAGTTCGCTGATGATTCCAAGAATGAGGGGCTTACAATGTTAGCTAAGAGCATAAAGAACAGAAAAGGGAGCAACCTCAACGTTTTTTTCTGGGCCAGGACACACAAACCGGATGTACCTTTTCGCACTATTGCTAGTGAAGGAGGATCTTGGCAGATTAACGTTAGCAGATTTCTTCAGAGCAAGCTAAAGAATCTCGTGAGTGCTGTGTGTGTTTGATGCCTGGGTGTGTGCGTGTGTGAGTGATCGTGTTGAGTGTTCGCGCTCGAATTAACATTCAGAAATTTCGTAACAGCTTAGCTGCAGTAAGATAGTGCTTCGTAGCGGGAGTGTACTTTTTTTTGGCTAATTTCTATGACCTCAATAGAGCTCACTTAGGTGAAACTTACCAATGCATATAAGCTATGTCTAGCGAGATTCATTTAAGTGTTATACTCGAACGTGCAATAAAAACGAATGGTTTGGTCTAGATAGCGAGAGAGAGAGCGAGTGAGTGAAAATATACATAATGCGAAAGGTCAGGAGTTAAAATGACAGATAAATATTATTCAGTTTGCTCGCTCACACTTGTTAATACAAGGAGCGATAAGAGAGAGAGAGAGAGAGAGATGGAGTAAGAGAGAGAAAGCAACAAGGAAAATGAAATATCAACAAACGCGGCGGTGATTGAGACAGTAGTGCAAAGCCCTCAACGCTAGAGTAGCATGAGTGTCGTATAGCTTTTTAGAAAAAGAAAACGTAACGTCCTTCATACAGAGTTATTTGAAACTCAAAACGATGGGCACGTTTTGCTGTTCTTGGTTGATACGAGCGCGCAGAACGCACGAAAAACAAAGGCGGCGATATTATGCAGCGCGCATTAGCAGGGAGCCTCTAATGCGTGCCACATACACAAGACCATCTGTCGCTTATTGCCCGAAAGAATTTTATCCAGTTTTCCAGAAAAAAATAGCGTGCATTGAAGCGTGTAAATATTTCTGATCAATTTGCTTATCTCCCCAAAAAGACGGAGGCCTGGCAGATTGAAATAAAAAAAAACTTCTCGATGCCATCGCCAACGTGTTTCTGCGTATCCCGAAGCAATGTAGGACAACTTTTGCCGATGCTGTAACAACACAGGCATGATAGGTATAGTATTGAATGTGTGTATACTATGTATGAAATACGCGCGTAATACGTATAAAATACACAGATAATACATATACCTTACGCATAGAGCATGCGTAAGCCCAGTCATTGCAAAAATAAATTACTCAAATTTATCCATCGCATTATGGAGGCGTCCTGGAATATATCTTAAATTGTGATGGAAAATGCTCGTTGAACTAAATAACGCGAGTTTTTCACTTCACATCAGTTATCGTTGTTGGAGAGCAAGAATCAGCATTTTCGCTTGCGCACTCTTTCCTTCATTTTTTTTTTTCGAACTAATGCAGTGAAGTGTTTTTTGTCGTAAAACATCTATATATTGTCAAGAACTATGCTGCCGCAAAGATACGACGAAAAGTAATTTTCTTCCTCAATGTTTTTCAGGAAACATTGAAAACCTAATGGCGCCTTTAAAATACATATTCCAGCTAGATAAATGAGAGACGAAAGTTAAAACTCGTCAATTTTAATACTGTACAGCGCAGAAAGAAGAAACAATGGCAAGTTTTTGCAAGCTCTTTCTGATAATTGCACAGGAATTTTTTTTTTCATTTTAGTTTTTAACGTTAACACTGAAGGATTTACGATTTTCAAAAAGCATAAACTTTTTTCAAAGAAACAAACGAAAAAACTGCAATGGCACTTCTGCAGCCACGTACACTCAAATGTTCGACAATAACGGATAACAAATACAAGAAAAACAACCAACTACAGATTACCCGTGCCTCTACACTTACAACCAAGAACCAAAGTTTTTTTTTTTTTATTTGTTCGCCCCTAACGTTTACCCAGCCTTCTCTGCAGCGCTGATTTAACGTGTGGAAGTCGACATTGCAGTTTTCTCTCGAACATTTTCTCATTCAGAGAACGCGTTCGCGAATTTCGCTTGCTCAAACAATCGTTTCCAGCCAACGTTCCTTACTCCCATTACTTTTTTTTGCTATCCCTTCGTTCTTCAGCAAAACTGTGAGAACATATGCTCAATCTGGCAGCTCCTCCTTTTTTTTTTTCGTTGAGTGACATTCTCTGGGGAAAAAAGAGAGTACTTGCTGAAAGGCAGAAATGAACACAAAAAAGGTCCATTGCTAAGATAACCAATAACTTCTTCAAGAATAAAAAAAGGAAAAGTTTTGTCACCCCTCATGCTCTTTCTGTCTTCAACAAGGACTATCACTTGGTCGCTGCGTTCCAAGTCCAGAATGCAGCTGTAAAAAAAAACTGTTCCTAACCTTTTTAGGCTTTTTGCGCTGTACATGACACAATCAAATAAATAAAAAATGCATAATTGGTCAAAAAGGACGTACACGTTCGTGTCAAACGAAGACTGCCCCCATAGCCGGAGCGTCGCAATAAATTCAGCTAAAACGTACGTAATAACTGGAATGCCTCCGTATATATAAAGGGGTATATAACTATTACCACAGAATGGGTTTATTTACAGATCGGATGAAATGACACGGAAGGTGGTTGCAGCGTAATTGAGGGACAAGGTGAGTCCGGTACACCCAAACACACAGTACAGGTTCCGGTCCCACTATGATATTCCTATATCTCTTTTCTGCGTTCCGCACACATGAATTACCATTACAATATATATATTGATATGTTCAGAATTGCTCAATAATTTGCTGCGCTCAGGCAATTCTAGCGTATGGGTGACTTTTCATTAATGCATTCATTCAGTATACTGACGTAAAAGGATACGCGCTGACTTGTTAGGTAGGACACGTGCTGTGGCGTCTTAATTATTGCAATACGATGGCTTATATTAGGCGGATATAACGCTAAGCATGAAAGTGTGGCTGCGATATTTCAAACTTGTACCAACCAGACTTAACCTGGTTGCTTGTGCCAGCCGACTGCCACTTATGCATGGTATTCACGCAGACAGCACGTGCTGGAAAATCACACGCTCCCACTTGATATGCGCGGAGCATGACAGCGGCAGCACTGCAATGCAAGTACGCCGGTCCAATAACCGAATTCATATCGTACACATAACTCGGAAAGAGAGAGAGAGAGAGAGAGAGAAAATTTAATGCGGAAAGGCAGGGAGGTTAACCAGAAAACATATCCGGTTTGCTACCCTGCACTGGGGAAGGGGTAAGGGGAGAAAAAAAAAAGGGGGAAAGGGAGGAAGAGAAGCACAAACACACACACACACACTCGCACACAGTAGTGTCACAATCGTTCAACGAGGCGGGTCGCTCGCAGAAACTTCATCAGCGCCTTCGTTGCTTTCTGGCGTGAAGCTCGATCTTTCCGACATTCCAAGATTGACTGCTCAGAAAATGGCTGGTCGTCGAGGCGAGCAAACACTGCTGAGAGGGACTGTCGCTTAGAGCTGTACTGGGGGCACTGACATAAAATATGTTCAATTGTTTCGTCATTGTCGCAATGGTCGCATGTAGCGCTGTCTCTCATTCCGATGCGGCAGGCAAAAGCGTTCGTGAAAGACACCCCAAGCCACATACGGCAGAGAAGGGTCGTCTCGGATCGGGGTAGGCCAGATGGAATAGTAAGTCGTAGGCATGGGTCCAGGCGGTGAAGACGGGTGTGGAGAAAACCGGGCGTATTCCGCATAGACCTTGCGACATCCTGCGCAAGCGTATTAATCTTTGCTGCTGCGTCGCTTCTTGATAGTGGAATAGGTTCCATCACTCCATTTTCGTGAGCATTCTTAGCTGCATTGTCGGCATGTTCGTTACCGATGATGCCGCAATGGCCTGGTAACCACTGAAAAGATATGTCATGTCCTTCGTCTATTAGGTGATGGTACAGTTGTCGTATTTCGAGCGCCAATTGGTCTTGAGGTCCACGACGTAGAGCATTGTGTAGACATTGGAGAGCTGGTTTCGAATCAGTAAAAATGCTCCATTTTTGTGGTGTCTCTTGGTCAATCCTGCGGAGTGCGCTGCGGAGTGCCGCGAGCTCCACGGCTGTCGATGTCGTCTTGTGTGACGTTCTGAACTGGATGGTTTCGGCTCTTGCTGGGAAGATCACAGCTCCTGCAGATCCTCCAACAGTTGTCGAGCCATCCGTGTAAAGTTTGACATGATCTTTGTATTTTTCGTGTAGCATGAGTAGAATCATCTGCTTTAAAGCTGGCGCCGAGAGCTCCGCCTTCTTGCGAATCCCCGGCACTGTCAAGCGCAGTTTTGGTCGGTCCAAGCACCAAGGAGGTGTTAGTATCCGTTCCGGAGGCGTGTAGACTGTTGGAAGGCACTCACGGAAAGTCAATACTCTCTTACAGAAGGAGGCACTCGGTCGATCTTCTGGAAGCGAAGCTAGGTGGTGGGCAGGGGCGCGAGCAAGGTGTCTAATATGAGCTCTAAGCACCTCCAAAGTAATGTGCACTGTGGCCGGATGATCTTTGGCGATTGCGATGGTTTCAGCTGTTGATGTACAGCGTGGTAATCCAAGACAAACTCTGAGTGCCTGGCCCTGGGCGTTTTCTATTGTGCGTATACTGCTTTTGCAAGCGTTCGTCAGAACCGGCAAGCTATACCGCAGGTACCCCAGAAACAGCGTTTTGTACAAATGCAACATCGCGTGCACTGATGTGCCCCACGTTTTGCCTCCGAGGAACTTGAAAAGTTGTGCGATGGCCGTTAGGCGCTTCTTTAGAGTGGCCACATGGGGACTCCAGCAGAGATTTCGATCGATCGTGACCCCCAAAAACCTGTGGGTCCTGGCGTAGCAGACATTGTGTCCATCGATGGCGATGGGATATGACGTCATTGCCTTCCGCGTGAACGCGACCAGCGCCGATTTCTCAGGAGAAATCTCGAGGCCTTGTTCTCTAAGGTACGCCGATATTGAATTCGCTGCTTTCTGGAGTCTCGCACGTACCTGAGGACGTGTTACACCTGATGTCCAGGCACAAATATCATCTGCATAGAGAGATATCTGCACGGAATCTGGTATGCGTTCAACGAGACCGATCAGAACCAGGTTGAACAGTGTGGGGCTCAATACACCACCTTGAGGAACACCACGGTGTGTATAATGTTCAGAAGTCGGCCCATCATCAGTTTGCATAAACAATGATCTCATATGTAGGTAGCATTGGATCCAGCGGTACACTCGCCCACCCAAACCAACTGACTCGAGGGCGTCAAGTATGGCTTCGTGAGAAACATTGTCATATGCTCCTTTGACATCTAAAAATAGTGCGACAGATAACCGTCTGCTCATTTTCTGGTGTTGTACGTAGGTCACCAGGTCAATGACATTGTCAATGGAGCTCCGAAGACGACGAAAACCGGCCATGGCGTCTGGATATATTCTATGGCGTTCTAGGAACCACTCGAGTCTGGCAAGGATCATTCGCTCCATCAGCTTCCCTACGCAACTAGCCAGCGCTATTGGGCGGTATGATGTCAGCTCTAGAGGCGATTTTCCAGGTTTGAGAAGTGCAACCAACCGGCTTGTTTTCCACTCTCTGGGGACCGTTCCATCTCTCCAAGACTCATTGAATACTTCCAGCAAAGCACTTCGTGCTCGATCACCGAGATTGCATAATAGGCGGTATGATATGCCATCCGGCCCAGGCGATGACGATCGATTGCATGAAGCAAGAGCCACATTCAGTTCTTCCATTGAAAAAGGCAGGTCCAGGTGCGGGTCCAGTGAATGTGGCGTGTAATCAGCAGTAAGGGCTTCTGTGCAATTTGGCGGGCCCGCAATCTTCCTACAAAAGTCTTCCGCTACCTCGATATCCCTTCTATTTTGGAAAAGGGCCAAGGCTTTAAACGGAAAACGTTGTTGGGGAAATATGCGTAGGCCTCGCACGGTTCGCCATATTTGAGAAAGCGGTTTGCGAGGGTCTAGACTCGCGCAAAATTTCGCCCACCGTTGAAACTCCAGTTTGTCTATACGACGCTGGATCTTCTTTTGCATGCGCCTGGCCATCCGTAGATCTTGAATGGATTTTGTGCGTCGATATCTACGCTCCGCACGCCGACGAATCGCACGGAGTCGCTCTAACTCCATGTCCGTTTCTGAGGGCCTTGAAGAATATGCCAGCGTGCGCATCGCACTCTGCGCTGCTTGTTTGATCGCTTGCTCAATGCCAGAGGTTAAGCCTTTTTCACAAGCGTGTTCAATGTTGGTTGTGAATGCTGAAAGATCGATCCTCCGTACGGTTTTCGGCGGGTGGTCGCTAGCAAAGCCTTCGATGGTGAGATAACTGGGGATGTGATCGCTACCATGTGTCTCGATGTCTAAAAACCACTTAACGCTTGTGGCGAAGCGACGTGACACGAACGTCAAGTCCAAACAGCTGCTGTACGTAACTCGGAAAATCGCCATAGCAACTATAGGGTAACGGAGCCTCATTTTCCTCATCTCCTCATGGCATTGTGCGCAACATCCGGGATCGATAACTTCTCGGCACTTCAGACCAGCCAACACTGCAGGAAACTTGTGACACGTGTGGTTTATTTCCGCGATTGGTTTCGAAATCAATCGATTATGTGCCCAAGGACGTCAAAGAAAAAGAGCAATAAGCGTTTCGGAATTGCGTGCAGAACTGCAAAAGCTGCAAAAATAGGCGTCATATTGTAATAAGGCGACTTCTTCAAACAATTCGTTCTCTTTGCAATCACCATCAAAGACGGCTGCGGAGTACCTGCCAAGGCGCCTAATCACACATATGCCTAACATCGATCGAATCTTGTGAATCTAACTCACTCGTGATTGGCTGCTTTCGGCACCATCCTGAATGTTTCCTGCACGAATTTCGGGAACAGTGCATCGACACAGCCTTATAGGTTCCTTTTACATGCGTGTCGGAGCGATAATAAATGTATCGAAGCAGGAGGCAATACCTTAAATACCAGAGAGTGGCTGCGTACATGTTTTTTTTTTCTTGTTGCAGTGTCTGATGCAAGCTGCTGAAGTTATCTGGACGGTAATTCACTACGCCTTACAGTATGTTCACTACTGGCAACTGCTTTTGTGACAGTTACGTAATTCCCTAAGCTAGAGCTAGTTTTGTGTTACTTCCGCTATATTTGTCCTGTCTCGTTTTTAATCTTGCAGGGTCAGCTGTTTGAGTTCGTAAGTTTATCATAAACAGAATAAGCTTTTCTTCTTGCTACATTGCAGCTAGGAAAGTGTAAGTTTAAGGGATTGCTTCTCTTTGTTACACACAATGTTAATGACAACTAATAGGCAGTAATGTCAGGGATATAGGGGATGTTGCTAGAAGTAATTGTAATGTGAAGCAAGTCGAGAAACGCACACATCTGTCTGCACACTTACATTGTAGTTACTATCACAAATCACAAAGTATTGTGACAATAAAAATATCTCGTGGCAACATGCATCAAAGCTTCACGACACTCACATTATGAAAGAATGCTTTAAACAACGTCAGCGTGCGTGCGCGCGTGCGTCTGTGTTTGTGTGTGTGTGTGTGTGTGTGTGTGTGTGTGTGTGTGTGTGTGTGTGTGTGTGTGTGTGTGTGTGTGTGTGTGTGTGTGTGTGTGTGTGCGTGTGCGTGTGTGCGTGCGTGCGCGCGCGTGTGCGTGTGTGCGTGCGTGCGTGCTGAATTGGGCCGCACATTTAGCAACGCCCCCAGAATGAAGAAACTTACCGCAAACAGTGTCTGACATCTTGGAACCCACCGTTTATTTAGCTCTGACATCTTGGAACCCGCTGTTTAGTTAAGGCAACTCGCAATTGTGTTTAGAGGCAGCCCTTTCCTTCTTCGTTAACTTTTTCAGCAGTCTCTTCTAACACGACTTCCGAAACTCTTCGATCCGGTGGCAGCTGGAGACGACTTTCATTTTCTGTTTACCTTTGTCCAGAATTCTCAGACCTGCCAAGTTGGAGTTTTTTTCAGTGCATTCATCCGACGCGTCTCTCGACAAGCGATGATGCCCCCATTGAAGTCGAGTTGTTGACAAAAGGCGCTTCGGTGACTAGGTGCGCGCTCGCTGCCTACTCGGAAGCTTTTTCTCGAATCATTTCTCGTCGAGTAGCTCGATTTGTCAGCGATAAAGGGCTCGAAAAAATTTAGATGGAGATTTCTGTACTTAGCAGTCTTTGATTGAAACTGTTAAGATGAACTGTTAATTCTGCTTTGTTGTGAAGCTGCTTAGAAGTGATTAAGACACGAAAAAAAAGTATGGACCAAAAAAAGAGAATGTGCAAACTCGACTCAAAGTGATATATTCCCCTTTTTTAAGGGAGGAGAGGGGGCTCTTGATTTTTTTACATAAGCTATACGGTTTCCAAATGGAGTTTGCGGGCTTTAAAATATACACCTTAACGTGGCGAATCAAGACTCAAAGGGCTCCATTTCCATTATTTACTTAATTGGAGATAACACGTCTTCAACTCTACATCTCCATATTATGCCACAAAAATAAAAGATTAAATAACAATGACAGAATGGATGAACTGAAAATTGACGCGAAACGAATCAAGTTAACAAAGTTGTAATGAAGAGTCCCCAGTGTCCTAAACACACTAATTGTCTTGTTAGATGTAACAACACACTTGCGTTCAAGCTTCGCTCCTTGCAAACAACTTAAACTTATTGCTTCATATACAACTTATCATTCTTCTCAAAAACTGATCATAAACAGTTATTTGCCGGTTATCATAGCATGTGCTTGCCTCTGTGCACCCGTCTTGCCAACCAGATTACAAATAGCTTTGCGAATTGTAAACTCCTTTGATAGGTTAAGGGTATTGAAGGCACGCAAGCACTTCAACTGTGGTCTGCTGAATCAAATACTTCGGTCAAGCACTACAAAAGCTGCGGGTACTCATATAAAATAAAGCACAGTTCTCAACTAATGAATCTCGTCTAGTGGTTATACTTAGGACATTATTGGGTATAGTTTTTGTGTGAATAGACTCGCTTAGTTTTTTTCGTACCCTTAGCACAGTCCAGCAGAAAAACAGGGAAAGTAAAAAAAAACTAAGTTTTTTTTTGCGTCTAAGGACTCTCGCACTGAACAGTTCGTTTACTGCGATAGAATCACTTCCGAACCACAAGACTCACTTCTTTGCATAAACCTGTGACGTAAGCAAGTCATTTTCATGTTATTAGGAAAAAAATTCAAAGTAGGCCACTTTACCGTGTGCAGCGGCGTATATTGGCCAATAGCTGTGTCAGACGTCGAAGTCATCAATGCTCTTAATCGCCTGTATGGCACTAAATGCATTTCAAAATCTGTCTCGCTCAGCAAAGAATATATTCTACGATCCACTAGGCGAGCCAAAATTTGCGTATTATACACATCACAAGCATTGTTGCACCCGCCAATTCTAGCCCATTATATGCCCCGAAAACGCATCTTTTCTTCACAGCTGCGAGGGCTTTCGGCATATTGAGTGATGTGCCTTTGCAGAACAAGGCTAATTTACGCCAACGTGGCATCACACGCCCTTCCAACCATGACGCAGTCTATTGTACTCACGAGGCCATTCTATTCATTCTTTTGCGATGTTGCAACAACAACCATTGAAGTTGCCGGGTGGGCAACCATGCACTCCAGTGTTACAGCGCTCGATTATTAAAATATTTTTCGTCACAACAATAGGCACTCCGCTAATGTTTCTGAACTATACTTAACCCAAGCGTGTACTCACAAAACAAGTATTGTTCTTGGTCAACGTCCCATAAACACCCAAGGACAACAGGGACAGTAACGCTGATTGATGCGCTGTACTTTTCAAATTGCAGTCGGTAGACATTTTTAGGGGCGAAGCTTTATAAAGCGGCAGCCGTTCGTCCCTCGTCGTAGTACGTTACATGTGTTACGCTTTGACCTGCAAGGTGGTGCCGGTGGGATATTTCTTCTGTGCGTTGTTGAACAATAAAAAATTCGCAGCACGCGCGTTACCTAAAAGCCGAATTCTCCTCTCTCATTCCCCATTAGCAGCCATTGGCATGTACATTGAGCACTATCTGTCAAGAAAGGGTTGCTACGTTATACTCGCTGGGCGTAACTTCCTTGGTTTTAGAAAGATTTGCGAGCGTTGGGCCGCAGTGTCATGAATACAGTGAACTAGTATATACCATGAACTCGAGGTGGTTAAAAGTGGGAAGTAGACATGAAGCGCAAGCCGTAAGAAACTGTGCGTGTGCACCCTCTCGTTTAGTCCTTGGAATGTCCACTGGATGGCGGTGCTTCTACATGAGGAATATATGATGAAAAGATGCGAGATGGTGATACTTGGAGTGTTGACTAGATGGACGATCGGACACACAGACAGATACATGGACGGACGCGCTGATGGCTGCATGGACGGATGGGCGCATGGATGGACGCAGGGGCGGATGCACGGACGAACGCGGGGACGGACGCGCGGATGGACGTGCGGACGCACGAACAGACGCATGCACAGACGGACGGATGGACGCACGGATGGTCACACAGACGGACGCATAGACGGACGGAAGCAAGAACGAATGGACGGACTGATGCTTCGCCCCACTCTCCATCATTCACTATGCTGGTCTCGCAGCTCGCATTTGACGGGTCAAAGCGTCCGCTATCCAGCCAGTTAACGGTCGAACACTCGTGAACATTTAAACAAAAGTAACTTTAATTAACAGGAATTGGGGTCACGTTTCAACAAACATTCACAAGCACTCAGTAAGTCCCCCGTAAAAAAGCGGTGCTGTTGCTCGGGCTGGTAGGGTGAGTCTGACCGCCGCTTGGCATTTCTTCTTCCGTCGACGACCGGTGTTTTCACTCTCTCCGTGAGCCGACAGAGAAGAAATGCCAAGCGGCGGTCAGACTCACCCTACCAGCCCGAGCAACAGCACCGCTTTTTTACGGGGGACTTACTGAGTGCTTGTGAATGTTTGTTGAAACGTGACCCCAATTCCTGTTAATTAAAGTTACTTTTGTTTAAATGTTCACGAGTGTTCGACCGTTAACTGGCTGGATAGCGGACGCTTTGACCCGTCAAATGCGAGCTGCGAGACCAGCATAGTAAAAAAGCGCTTCAACTGCCATCGGCCGCCAACTCAACGTCCGCCGGCAATGGGATACGTCGCCACGGCAAAACCCCTGGTTGAACCCAGACACACGCCCATTGCAAGGATTTCATCGCCAAGGAGTTGAGCAGCTGACAGCAGAAGGGCAGCAACAAGGTGGGCTCATTTCATCTCTCAACGCTCAACGCGCAGCTTAGCACCATTTGTTTCACATACGTCCACTCTGAGACAAAACGTACAAGCAAGAATGGACCAGGACGAGCTGACGCATCAGTGTCCAAATGTCACACCACAAGATGAAGCTTCCGCATCAAACGTTCGGCCGCAAAGAACAACAACCCTATCGACGAGGGCTAAAGAAATGTACCAAGCAAGCCGCGAAGCACACTGCCGTAAACTAGATTCTGTTTGGAAAAACGTGGAGAGCGCTCTTCAGGCACTGTCACGCGCTAAGGGAGAACAGTTTACCGGCGCCAAAACGCAGCTTCGTGCAAGTTACGAGTGCTACGAACATGCTACCGCAAGATACTCAGCCTTTCTCGAGAAGGCGAAGACGCCTGAGGCCAGGCACGAATTACAGCTCCAACAGGCAATCGATGAAGACCGTGAGGCGATCGTGAGCGAAAAGTTACAAGAGGCTATGCCACAAGAACGCGACAAGGCGCATGAAACAGCATCGCAGTTCTCTCTATCGGCTCACTCGAGAGCTTCCTCGCGATCACGACGATCGGGCTCCTCCACGATTAGCCTGGCTGCTGCGCAGGCCCGCGCGAAAGCAGAGGCCGTCAAAGCAAGAGCTCAGTTTGGGCGTAAAGAGGCCGCAATGCGCTTAGAAAAGGCAAGAATTGAGGCCGAGCTTGAGGTATTACAACATGAAAAGGAGGCAGCTGCTGCAGACGCGCAGGCAAGTGCACTCGAGGCAGCTGTGGAACAGGATGGCGGGGAGTGTGTGCGCCCACACCCACCTTTAGACCGGACACTACGGGTTTCGAGCTACATCACTGAGCAAGCCGCCATACGTGATGCCGAGCTTGCGTCTCTTCGGGCGCCTGTTGTTCATCCGAGAAGCCAGAGCTTGGAGCATGCTGAAGTAGCCAACCACCTCACGGACTTGCGTAACTATCATCAGCCGCCTGCGTACACGCCAGCACCTAACAGTTCAAGCTCAGAGCTTGCCGGCGTCCTTAAATTCTTGTGCCGCAAGGACCTTGTCTCTACAGGACTTACGAAGTTTGATGATCGACCTGAGAACTTTCGAGCTTGGAAGTCATCTTTCAAAGGCGTCGTCAGAGATGTAGACCTTTCTGCGCAGGAAGAGCTCGACCTCCTAATCAAATGGCTTGGTCCTGAGTCATCGCATCAAGTCCGAAGGTTGAAATCTGTTCATGTGGATGACTTCTCGAAGGGCTTAAACATCGTGTGGAAACGGCTCGACGACACCTTCGGACGTCCTGAGGCAATTGAGGATGCGCTGCTGAGGAGGTTGGAGGAGTTCCCAAGAATATCGTACCGGGATAATGCCAAATTGCAAGAGCTCGGAGACCTCCTGCTGGAACTCGAAGCTGCCAAATCTGATCCCTACCTCGCCGGTCTTAACTATTTGGATAGCGCAAGAGGAATAAACAAAATTGTTTCCAAGTTACCATCTGGACTTCAAGAAAATTGGATGTCAGTGGGGACTAAATACAAAAAACAGAACAACACTGCGTTCCCACCCTTTGCGGTTTTTTCAAAGTTCGTTCAAGACCAGGCAAGCATGAGGAACGATCCCAGCTTCATCCTGCAACCACAATATGCCTCGCCTTCGATCACACAGCGAAAAGAAGAAACGACCACCAAGACCCCGCTGCACAAGTCATCTGTGTCAGCAAGGAAAACAAACGTAGATCACGCCTTCGAGCAGGTTCGGGAAACCACTCCAAAGCAGCTACTTGAATCGAAGAGCTTCGAAAAATGGTGCCCGCAGCACAAGAAGCCTCATCCTCTTGCACGGTGTCGCGTTTTCCGTGAAAAAACACTGGAAGAGCGGATGACCTTTCTTAAAGCGCACGGAATATGTCTACGATGTTGTTTATCCTCAAATCACACGCAGTGGCAATGCAAGGCGGTCGTAAAATGCTACATATGCAGCAGCGGTAATCATGCGACAGCGCTTCACCCATCAACTACGTGCTCAGAATCGCCGAAGCCTATTGAACGCGATAACAACTCTGCTCAGAATTTGGATGAAAGAGTCACATCTACGCGTACCGAGGTGGCAAACGTGAACGACAACGACAGATCGTGCGCTAAAATCTGCCTCGTGGATGTGACTCATCAATCTCAGCCTGACAAGATATTAAGAGCATACGCGATACTCGATGAACAGAGTAATCGTTCGTTGGTTCGGCCAGAACTTCTCGACGAGTTCAGTGTGGAGGGCACAACTACCCAGTACACATTACGCACTTGTTCCGGCAGTACTGAGGTTGTTGGCAGGATCGCAAACGGCTTCTTTGTGCGGAGCGTATCGGGCAATGTCAAGCTCTCCCTTCCGCCTCTTCTTGAGTGCGATGAGATTCCGGACAGCAGGGAAGAAATTCCAACGCCAGACGCAGCACGGAACTACCCGCACTTGAAGGCCATTGCCGCTCACATTCCACCTCTCGAAGAGGCAAGAATACTGCTCCTCCTCGGTCGAGACGTTCTCAGAGTCCACAAAGTTCGCCAGACCATTAACGGGCCGCTTGACGCTCCTTATGCACAGAGGCTCGATCTCGGATGGGTCATTGTCGGAAACGTCTGCCTGGGTCGTACGCGTAAAACAGGCACCATAAATGTGTTAAAAACACACATTCTGGGCAACGGAAGACCATCCCTTTTCACCCCATGTACAAAACATTTCATGGTGATGGAAGCGCCGGTTCTCTACACTGCGAATAGGCATCTGGTCAAGAATGATTTCTCATCAATAACAGCATCAGATGACACCTTGGCACCTAACCTGTTCGAGACAACGCGAGAAGACAACGAGCGTTCCCTGTCTATAGAAGATAGAGCCTTCCTCAATATCATGGATAGGGAATTATACAAAGACAGGTCGAACAACTGGGTTGCCCCTCTACCATTCCGCTCACCAAGAAGACGGCTTCCGAATAACCGAGAACAGGCTCTATCTCGCCTGTACTCGCTGCGACGCACGTTGCGAAAAAACCCTGAGACAAAAGAGCGCTTCGTGCACTTCATGAAAGAACTGTTCGTCAGGGGTCATGCAGAGGAAGCTCCACCACTTAACATCGACGAAGAGGGCTGGTACCTACCCATATTCGGCGTTCACCATCCTCAAAAACCCGATCAAATCCGCGTGGTGTTTGACTCCAGCGCTCAGCACGAAGGAGTGTCTCTGAATGGTGTCCTTCTCACCGGACCCGACCTGACAAACAATCTTGGGGGACTTACTGAGTGCTTGTGAATGTTTGTTGAAATGTGACCCCAATTCCTGTTAATTAAAGTTACTTTTGTTTAAATGTTCACGAGTGTTCGACCGTTAACTGGCTGGATAGCGGACGCTTTGACCCGTCAAATGCGAGCTGCGAGACCAGCATATTCACCCTGTGGATATGCTGCCATTTTTTCTGTCTCTCCAACAGTGACGAATGGGCACATGAAAAAAAAAGAAAAAGAATAAGCAGAAGAAAAGAACAGCAGGCCTACGCCTAACAAGCTGGAGGAGAAGCTCTTCTGGAGCCCGTTATCGATTCTCGTAGGATGACTACTCTAATAAATGTCGAAAGCGACAGACTACGCCATAAATCAACACAATTCTAGAATGTAGGCTATAACCCACTAAACTAAGCCAAGACTCAACATTGTGCGGAGACGCGTGGAACCCATTGGGCGTCTGTGAGGCAATATGCGCACCTCTGTTCCTGTTACGGAGAGATTTGTAATACGTGGGAAGCCTTAAACTAGCTAATCGTTACACAGTTCAGCTTGTGCGACTTGTGGTTGGTATTTTATGTGTCTACTACACTGTATTTATGTGTTTACGTGACTCCCTCCCCGACACGACGCCTGTATAGGACTTCTTGCAGAGCACCCACTTAGCTACGTGGCAGAATACGCGACTACCACACTGAATGCCAGAGTTCAAATCACGCTCGATTCCAACATACTTTTTTTCAGTCCTTTACAACTATACCTTCAATACCAGCCGTTCCTGGAATATCAAACAGTTATCGCTGTAAAATAAATAAAGTGTAAACACGATGCAAGCGACACGTCTGATGAAAACCACCACAATAGTTCAGCGACTCAAGAGCTTGACTATTCACAAGACACTAAAATCAGGTCTTGGTCTTTTCATAAGGCTGCTGTGGAAATCAGGCCAATTAAAAAAAGCTAATGAAGCAGTGGATTGACGGCTATACTTTAAGTAGGCATCCATGTTGTCAGAGTTAATTTTTTCATTTCAGAGATTGTTTCTGAGAGCTTATTTGTTTTTTAGGGAATGTGTTGTTTATCGGCGTCTATTTTTCGTGTATCTTCGATTTCGTGATTCTCCAAAGTGTGTTGGGTCTGCTTAAAATTCCGTTTCTTTCATTTCTTTTAAATATTTTAACGCTTCCTGCACATTTACAGTTAAAAGGATGTTGATGTGCACTGCTGTTCACTCGCCTAAGCGCCCTGTTAGCGAGAGCAGCCGCTAATCAAGCTGCTTCTCGGCTTTTTCTACCAGCTTCTCTCATCATCTTGATAAAATAAACGACCTATCATTATTGACATTCTCAATGCTGCGAAATCTTAGGTGACTTCAAGCCTGAAAGCGATTACATGTGAACGCACCAAGCGCATTTTTGAGGACTGGAAAACTTTAGCGTGAAAGCACGTATGTACGAGCACAAGTGCTTGAATGCAAAACACTCACGTTTGTTAAGATTACAACCTTAAAGTTGGTTGTAACAGACGCAAGCATTCTTTACGAGATTGCCGTAGCTTGTGGAGGTGCGCTGGAATCCAGTGGTGATTGTCGGCTTTAAAAACGTCCTTTTGACGTTTAAAATGACCTTTTGAACTTGGAGCTCATCGGACTAATCCCAATCGTCAAAAGTATTACCGGCGATTGTTTTATTCGCTTTTTTTTTAGAATTCCTAGCTAAGTGGCTTACTAGAACGTGTTGTTGGGCTAGTTGTATCATACTAAAAAATACAAACAACGCAATCTACATAGAGGGAAAAAAAGAAAGAGGACTGGTTCCTGTCTTTTGATTGCCGAAGCCCTCAACCCTCCACTACGGCGTCTCTCATACTCATATGGTGATTTTGGGGCGTTGAACGCCATTATTATTATTATTATTATTATTATTATTATTATTATTATTATTATTATTATTATTATTATTATTATTATTATTATTATTATTATTATTATTATTATTATTATTATTATTATCTTCCAGAACCACTCACTACTAAGTGTGGTCAGGCCTTTAGAGCTGCGCTCTAAAATAACAGATGCGCGTTTTCATGTTGCTGCAACGCCAACTAAGTTTCACGCTTTGGCTGTTCACAGATACAGCAATGTAACATTCTTTAACGATTACCACAGAAAACTGCCCGCGCTCGAGTACTAGCACGCCACTGGGCATTGTCTTAAGTCACGAACCAAATGAAACGCCGACAGTTCGATTACGACATGCGAATCCAGCCACCGTGCACCTGCCATAACTGCATACGCACGAGCACCGACAAAAGAGCTGCCAGCACACGTGACGGAGGAAGAAGGAGAGCTCAAAGGCTAGTATCTAGGATATCGACAAACTGCGCGTTCGCTCTCGTTCGTCCTCGTTCACTCCTTTGGGGAAGAAGAAGAGCTTGGAGGGTAGTATCTATGATATCCACAAACTGCGCGTTCGCTCTCGTTCGTCCTCGTTCACTCCATTGGGGAAGAAGAAGAGCTCGGAGGGTAGTATCTAGGATATCGACAAACTGCGCGTTCGCTCTCGTTCGCCCTCGTTCACTCCATTGGGGAAGAAGAAGAGCTTGGAGGGTAGTATCTATGATGTTGACAAACTGCGCGTTCGCTCTCGTTCGTCCTCGTTCACTCCATTGGGGAAGAAGAGCTCGAAGGGAAGTATCTATGATATCGACAAGCTGCGCGTTCGCTCTCATTCTTTTTCGTTCACTCCAGTGGGGAAGAAGAGGAGCTCGGAGGGTAGTATCTAGGATATCGACAAACTGCGCGTTCGCTCTCGTTCGTCCTCGTTCACTCTATTGGGGAAGAAGAAGAAGAGCTCGGAGGGTAGTATCTATGATATCCACAAACTGCGCGTTCGCTCTCGTTCGTCCTCGTTCACTCCATTGGGGAAAAAGAAGAGCTCGGAGGATAGTACTAGGATATCGACAAACTGCGCGTTCGCTCTCGTTCGTCCTCGTTAACTCCATTGGTGAAGAAGGAGAGCTCAGAGGGTAGTATCTAGGATATCAACAAACTGCGCGTTCGCTCTCGTTCGTCCTCGTTCACTCCATTGGTGAAGAAGGAGAGCTCAGAGGGTAGTATCTAGGATATCGACAAACTGCGCGTTCGCTCTTGTTCGTCCTCGTTAACTCTCTTGGGGAAGAAGAAGAGCTCGGAGGGTAGTATCTAGGATATCGACAAACTGCACGTTCGCTCTCGTTCGTCCTCGTTCACTCCAGTGGTTACGCCGACGACGCTGCTCAACGCAGGAACGGGCGCCTAAGAGAAAGAAATTGTACAGAAGGAAATGCAGGGAATTGACGAGTCCAGGAATACCAGTTCGCTACCCTGCAAGTGAAAACATGAAATAGGAAATTGAAAGAGGGAGAGGAAATAGTGAAAAGGAAGAAAAAAATAGCACATGACACTGCACGCACACAAACATGCACTGACATGTCCATCACACTCGCGTGGTACGCGACTTATACACATTTCATACGTGGTAAGTTAAGTGCACTTTGCGTGAGTGTACTTACGCTCATGAAGTGTCATTTTGGCGATTCGCTGCTACACGAGAAAGTGAAGAGTACTTTGGAAATGATGGCAGTGGCGATTGACGCATTTGTAGCCCAACATATATTTGTTATTTTTGCGCCTGTGTCTCATCTTCAGACCACGTTGTCTTCGCGGAAGTAGCACCTGTGGCACATGCCATCTTCAATGACGAAATAACAACTCACCTACACATATGCAAGTGTACTCGGAAATAAATAACGCGACGGACGCAGCTATTGCTGTGCATATGCTGCCACATCCCCCTAGCGGACGTGGCCGCAAACAGCAGGACGATGAAAGTAGCGAAGTTATTGTTGTATTTTATGACTTGTTTTATACATAAAATTATTCATCATAACAAAAAGAAATATTGGCAGATACCACGTACAGTGGGAATCAATTATATGCGAAGCACGAATGAGGAAGGTTGATAAGCGATTTTCAAATCACCACAACGTTACTAGCTGGAGGTAAATTGTGCCGTACACGGCTTCCGTGCCATGATTATCGTGTTTGGATGTTCCGCTTATATTCGTCACCTATTCACGTCACGTGATGCCAAAATCAGTATATGTTGAGCTAGCGAAGTGACCGCGAGCACGCTATAAGCGTGGTATGTTGTCATGTTCTTACATCACACGGGTGTCCGGATTATCGTGTTTGCACCAGTCATATATTTCGGCATCCATTGACGTCACGTAACACCAAATTTGGTATATGTGGAGCTAGCAAAACGGCCGAGAGCGCATCATGAAGGGTCCAATATACTCCTATGTAGTGTTGTCAGCGACGCTACGTTAGCAAAACGCGATCACTATATAGTCTGATGCCAGGCGCGACCGGCATCCGTCGGCGCAGCCCGACGGCAATCGGCGCGAAATGTGACGTGCTGCATTTCGTGCCGATGCGTTACCCAGACAACACTGGGTCTCCCTCTTTTCGTGACGAAGGAACGTCGGACACGCTGAAACGCGCATGCGTCAAAGCAACGCAGCGCAGCGCGCGCCTGCTAGTATATGGCAGGACCGGCGCCTGGCGTGGCAACGCCGGCGTGACGCGACGAAATGAACGCCGGCGAGCACGCGCACCGCGTCACGTCGAAATGTATTGGCGCCTTGACTGTGGCACGTAGTCGTGTTCTCACATGACACACATCTCATGATTATCATGTTTGCACCATTCACATACCTTCGTCACTCATTGACGTCACGCAATACCAAGTTTGGCATATATGAAGCTAGTGAAACATCCGCGAACGCATCATGAGTGTGGCATATAGTCATGTTGTAACATGCCACGCATGTCAAGATTTTCATGTTAGTGTCTGTCACTCGTGTTCGCCATGCAATAATGTCATGCCATACAGTTTTGCAACATGTCATGTGAACGAAACCACCACAAGAGCAGCAAGAACATGAAATGTAAATTATGACTTTCATGACATATACATCATGATTTTCATGTTATCACTAGTCAAATATGCTCGTCATATAGTCATGTTATACCATACCAAGTTTGGTATCAATACCGTTATCCAAACGGCCAGGAGAGCTAGAAGTCATAGGCGGCTAGATAGATAGATAGATAGATAGATAGATAGATAGATAGATAGATAGATAGACAGATAGATAGATAGATAGATAGATAGATAGATAGATAGATAGATAGATAGATAGATAGATAGATAGATAGATAGATAGATAGATAGATAGATAGATAGATAGATAGATAGATAGATAGATAGATAGATAGATAGATAGATAGATAGATAGATAGATAGATAGATAGATAGATAGATAGATAGATAGATAGATAGATAGATAGATAGATAGATAGATAGATAGATAGATAGATAGATAGATAGATAGATAGATAGATAGATACGCTCAAGGTCGCCGAAGTTCGCTAAGAAATGCTTCGCCTTTAAAACAATGGTTTAAATATATTATGAGCACCGCTTTAGGCAACAGCGTCTTTCTGTACAATCCACTGGTACCGAGACTACACACTTCATTGCAGCTGTCGCAGTGAAGTGAGGTTGGGGAACGCACTTGCCGGCAAGTGTACTTTGCAGCGAGTGACACGAAACTTGCATCTGGGACAGCGCGCAAATGACACTCGCGGCTAAGTGTCATTCTAAAAAAATTATTTTTTTCTTTCTTTTGCAATCGTTCATATTTCCGGTCGTATAAGAACTGAGGAGAGAACTATTTATATTAGTTGGTTTGCACGCAAGCTCTAACGTATGGCCAGCATTGCTAATATAGCCGTAGCTTAAGTCCACGCATGAGCGTAAGTTTACTCCTATACAGTCTTCCGATTCCGTTGCCTCAGTTCTCATCATTTAAAGAGTAACTCTAAAAGCTAACGCATGCGGCGAGCTAATTACGGCTTAATAGAGTAATAAGAGGACCTCGGTCACCATGCTCGCCCGTTCTTTCCTTATATTATTTTTGATTGGAGGAAAGTTAGTGTTATACCCACCACATTTTTATCGTTACTTCCTCTATTTTTTGCTCCTTCCTTGTTTTTGTTTTTTCAGTCACTCGTCAGCCGTCTCATTAGTCGCACACGTCTGGGTGGAAACTATCGTCGTGCTATGGCTCACATCTCGGGGGATTACAATGGCTTACCGTGTTCTGCTTACTCCGCTAAAATAAAGCTAGCGTTGGCCGGTCAGTGTCTGTTGAGGCTCATGCTGAAGAAAAAAAAAACAGAGGACAATACAAACAAAATTTAACTCAGAAAAGAAGAATATAAGAGACAAAAACTAACTTGCTAGCGAGTTATCAAAAAGGTGTTTAAAGAAGAAAAGTCGTGTCCGACCTTGTCGTTAGAGCCTGTTATTTTCCTCTCGTTGCAATCGTGCCCCAGTAGGTCAAGGTTTTTATATTGGTGCTCGTGTTAACGAAACACCCTCCTGCGTTGCCGTATTGTTAGCTTCACTGACCCACCATTAAAGTCACCCGCGTGGGTATCGGCTTAGCGCTGCTGTCCTCGTAATTGCTTCAAAAACAAGAAACAAGGGGAGAGAGGGGTGTAATCACGATGAAAATGTTTTAAGAAATAATTCTGATATTTTGCGAACGGAAACCAGGATCCATTCATTAGATATATCATAGTTATGAACTCTAAGTTAGTGATAAGCCATAAAGTTCTCGTTAGCCCACACCTTATGCGTAATGCAAGAGTGTTTCGATTCATTCGATGGAGCCTCTCCTGAAGGCGGCCGCCAAGCAAGTGATGCAACCCGTGACCTAGCACCACACGAAACCTTTGAGCTAACTCGGTGGGTATCGAGAAAGCAAAAATAAAACGCTATTTCATGAAATCAAAGCAAGGAACTATTACCACAATGTTTAAAGTTTTCTGGCATAAGAAACACTCTTAAACAAGCCACAGTGTTTTCTGCAAAACTTATTGAAAGAACCTCTGGCAGAAATATTACTTTGTGATAAAAGTATTACTGCTCATTGTACCTACTGTTTGGGTTTTCCGTCGTGAAACTGCGCTGTGATAATGCGGGACGCCTGAAAAATAGCCCCGTAAACTCTGAACATCTGGTGTTCTTTAGGGAAGGAAACTAACAAAAAGAGAAGGCAGGGAGCTTGACCAGCAGCAAGCCGTTCGCTCGGTCACCCTACACCGGGGGATTAGGGAAAGGAAATAAAATGATGAGAAGGAGAGGGAAGAGCGCGAAAGAAAAAGAGAGGCATTGAATTCACTGCAGTATGAGGGATTTCATCGCAAGTCAAAGGCGTTGGCCGTCGTCCCCAAAAAGCGCGGGAAGGGATTTCGCTGCCTTGTGCTCCTCATGTGTTTCTCCAACAAAATGCACCCGCCACAGCCGCGGTTCAATTCCGCTACCTGTAACTGTTCAGGCAACGTGGGAGTTATGATGGAGGAGGAAGAAAGTTTAAGCGGAAAGACAGGGGGGTTGGCATTTGATTTATGTGTATAAAGTACGTTTTTTTTTTTTGGGGGGGGGGGCATCTTGCACGGAGTTGAGGGATTTTGTAAATCAATCATAGAAACCCATTTGTAGTGCCGTTCACCAGGCAATTAACGATTATTCAAGCTGTCACCTCATGAATAAATGGATAGATTTAACGCAAGTACTGAATGTGTTTCATTCATGCTTTTAAAAAGTAATAACGTTTGGCAGAAAACTCAAAAACACATTTTAATTAAAACCACACACCTGAGTACCGACTAAAAAAAAGCACCAGTACGCAAATGACGCGAAACAAATGCGACATTAGTGGGGTGTGTGTCATTGTCATCCTTCGTGCACCTTACATAAATTCACGTTGAGTACCTTACGCAACAAAATGTTGCCTTCGTCTTCGCCAGTAGGATAGAGCAACACATACCTGAAGATAGCGCAAGCCTGTGCACGTGATTCGCTGAAAGGCCTGGTGCTTCGTAAGCGCCTTATCGCCTGAAGAAAAAACATCTGTAGCACGGAACGTCTAAGAAAGCAGGGGGTCATTCACTGCAACGTTTTTACATGTGGGGTTTAACGTCCCTAAACCACCATATGATTATGAGAGACGCCGCAGTGGAGGGTTCCGGAAATTTCGACCACCAGGGGTTCTTTAACGTGCACCCAAATCTGAGCACACGGGCCTACAACATTTCTGCCTCCATCGGAAATGCAGCCGGGATTCAAACCCGCGACCTGTGGGTCAGCAGCCGAGTACCTTAGCCACTAGACCACCGCGGCGGGGCCACTGCAACGTTGCATCCATAAGGGTTACGAGATAGCACTTTGAGATGATCCTCTAAACAGGCCTCTTATTTCTGTGTATCTGAGCTCTGGACTCCTGGCTTATAAATGGCGTCATCCAGAAGCGCATTTGTGGTTCTACACTCTAAGAAAAAATCGAGCTTTTGGGGAGTATTTCTGCCACGCAACAATAATCGTCATCTATTCCGCGTATTTTGCTCGCGTTACCACCACACTTCTCATGGTTCGCGGTCACTAACGGTGCGTGTGTTATCAGTTTGTCATAGCATTCTTGATAGCAAAGTGGCCAGCGCCGGCTTTCCAAGAAGGCAAACGGGAGCAAGTCAGATGATGATTACTGTTGCGTGACAAAGCTACTCCCCAATTACCCCCCCCCCCTTTTTTTCGTTAATAGTGTACCGCGTACTCTGCTCTTTTGAGCAGTGGTTTGATAAAAAAGTATGTTATGTGTGTCGTTCACGAAGCAGAACACTCGATTTCGGATGCAAGAAAGATGCAAAATGTATTGCGAGATAAAGCCATGTTTCTTTTTGATTGGAAGCTCTGCCATAGCTTTTGAGGCGTCGGGGCCTGCAGGACAGCGACTGCGCGCAGGTGTGGTCTTGCAATACTACCGGGTCAGGTACTTTCCTTGAGCTCATTTAGACAAGGGGGCTACACGCAACATTGATGAGTGCTGGCGTAACCTGATTACAGGATCAACGGATCATGACACAAATTCTTTGTTTACCTTAGGCTACTATACAGGGATCAAACTTGGAAATTTTTTTTGCTGCATTTCATAAAGGCAACTCGGGCTGAGTGGCCACAACGCAGTGACATTCTGCCTCTCCTCCTTTTCTTCCATCCTTATGAAAGTTCCGCTCAATATGTGTGTGTGACACTGACCGCTAAGAATTATGCAAATTGTATCGCTCTGAAACAACATGGTGTTGAAAATAATTGCAAATACGTTTCATGTTATCTCGTTCACGAAAAAGAAAACACTTCCGATGCAGCTCAATTAAAATATCTGCGTGCCCAGCGCCCATGCTATCTTTCTTTCTCTTTCCTTTAAATTTTAGCCTGTTCGCTGTTTCCAAGTGTATTATTTCGGCTATCATATTCGAAACGTGAAGCCATTACAATATGAAAGGCGGGCAAGTTGAATCTTTTCCATCGTTGCATAGCGCACAAACGGAAAAAGGGCGAAGGAAAAAGACAGGCGAAAAACTTCTAGACGTTGTTAAGGTAGTCGTATTCATAAAACTGTAGGCCACGGGCATGGTGGATGTTCACAGAAGAAAAAAAAATGAAACACAAAATGCCAAAAAGAAACAGCCCACTCACAAGTCGTCTTGTGAGGCCTGGAGGTCGTTGGGTTGAGGGCGTCTTGGCAGCGAATCAGTCGCAGGTCGAGTGACGGCCGGATCAGATATGTAGAAGCGTGTTGCGATCAAAATGGTGCCGATTGCCGGCGTAAGCACTCGATTTGCTTTCGTTCGTCCAATATTCAGCTAAAGAACCACTTAATGTTTCATGGCAGTGCAAACCAAACTTTTAAAAATTCAGCCTGAATGTGTACGACCACTGCGATGAAAACGTCTCATGGTTCCGTCATCCGCTGCGTAAATGTCGTCGTCTGCTTCGTTATGGGTGGCACCGACAAACAGAACGAGTTATCACACATTTGATGCAACGGGTTCGTCTTTCGAGTTGAAACGACATGAGCGGACGGCCAGTAGTGAAAGCCGCACGTGTTTATCGCTATCTCGCCAAACGTGGGTGACTTAGCCAAACTCTGACGGCTGGGAAGCGGTAAAATATCGATAACAGCGACTCGCCCACCACAGGCGGCCACTTGCACGACCCACTGAAGACGCATGCACCAACACAGCTATCTCTCGGTAAAATCGCTCTTGATTGCAACGTAAACGCAGCAGTGAAAAGTATTCACTCTCCCAAATGGTTTGGAACATACTAGAAGTGTCAGCACAATTCGCGAGTGATGTGAACTCTGTAAACGAGAAAGGCGTATCCTCACCCAAAACATTGGAAAATTCTGTTGGTATACACTATTTTTTACCTTCTATTGCATTTGGCTTATTATATGCATATTTCAGGCGTTTCACCGTAACACAAGTGATGGCTGCAAATGTCTGAAATGGGCGGCTTTGAACTCGACGTGATGGTTACAAAGGAGCGTCTTTCGGATTGCGCCAGTCGAGTGATATTTCCTCAGCCAAACAAGAGGCTGACATTTAGAATGCCGCCACAATTTTTTTCAACTTGAGTGAACTACATTGGTTTCGGCACGCTACCATTCAGTCTTCCTTTAGGCAGTAGTATAGCAATATACCGGGGCCCCCGGTATATTGCTATAGCGGCGATGGCGTAGTGGTTAGAGCATCCGCCTCGCATGCAGGAGGTCCGTGGTTCAAATCCCGGTACCGCGCAGTTTCCAACCGGATTAAAAAAAAATCCGCGTGTTGATGGAACTGCATTAAGAGGCCTGGCGTGCGGCCTCACCGGCAAACACCGCCGAGAACGCACTCCCTCACCAGAGAAGGATTGGCCACCCTGGTGCAGTATCTGGCCACTACCTCCCACATGCTTACGTCAAATAACTCACGGCCCTCAGTCCCCAGCAGCTGCGAAGCAACTGACCACGACGGCGGTCAGATCTGCAACGCAGCAGAGGGTGCTAAGAATCTCTGGATCCGGACAGGCCGCCATTGGAACCTGAACTTGGCAACGTTTAACGGTAGAACCTTATCTAGTGAGGGAAGTCTAGCTGTACTATTCGAGGAGCTAGAGAGTGTTAAATGGGTTATAATAGGGCTCAGTGAGGTTAGGAGGACAGATGAGGCCTATACGGTGCTACAGAATGGGCACGTCCTTTGCTACAGGGGCTTGGCAGACAGAAGAGAACTGGGAGTGGGGTTCCTAATTCACAGAAACATAGCTGGCAACATAGAGGAATACTATAGCATTAATGAAAGGGTGGTAGGTATCGTAATTAAACTGAATAAAAGATACAAGATGAAGGTAGTACAGACTTACGCGCCTACATCCAGCCATGATGACGCTTCTATGAAGCCGTGGAATCGGCAATGAGTAAGGTAAAAACACAGTATACTATAGTGATGGGCGACTTTAATGCAAAGGTAGGGAAGAAGCAGGCTGGAGACCAGGCAGTAGGAGATTATGGCATCGGTACTAGAAACGCCAGAGGAGAGCTACTAGTAGAATTCGCAGAACGCAATAATTTACGGATTTTGAATACCTTCTACCGAAAACGAGCAAACTGCAAGTGAACATGGAGGAGCCCTAATGGCGAAAATAAGAACGAAATAGACTTTATAATGACCGCACACCCAGGAATCGTGCAGGATGTGGAAGTGGTTGGCAAGGTACGATGCAGTGACCATAGAATGGTACGGTCTCGAATTCGCCTAGACTTGAAGAAGGAACGACAGAAACTGATACGCAAGAAGACAATCAATCAGCTAGCACCGAGAGGGAAAGTACAGGAATTCAGAGTGTCGCTGCAGAACAGGTACTCGGCTCTTAGTGAGGAAACCAACCTTAGCGTAGATACAATGAATGATAATCTGACGAGTATCATTACGGAGTGTGCAGTGGAAGTTGGAGGCAGGGTATTAAGACAGGACACTGGCAAGCTTTCCCAGGAAACGAAGAACCTAATTAAGAAGCGTCCAATCATGAAAGTGCCAAGTACAACAGACAAAATAGAACTGGCAGAGCTTTCGAAGTTGATTAATAGACGTAAGGTACGCGATGTAAGAAGGTATAACATGGAGAGAATTGAACACGCTCTGGAAAACGGAGGAAGAGTCAAAGCATTGAAGAGGAAACTTGGGATAGGCAAAAGTCGGATGTATGCACTAAGGGACAAAGAAGGCAAAATAACTACCAATATGGATAGGATAGTCAAAATAGCGGAGGAGTTTTACAGAGATCTGTACAGTAGCCGAGACAACCACGACTTTAATACTATAAGAACTAGCAGTAACCCAGATTACACCCCACCAGTAATGATAGAAGAAGTCAGAAAAGCTTTGCAGAGCATGCAAAGAGGCAAAGCTTCTTGTGAGGATCAGGTAACATCAGATCTGCTGAAAGATGGGGGACAGATTGTGTTAGAAAAACTAGCCACCCTGTTTACGAGGTGTCTCCTGACGGGAAGAGTACCAGAGTCTTGGAAGAACGCTAACATCATCTTAATACACAAGAAAGGAGATCACAAGGACTTGAAGAATTACAGGCCGATCAACTTGCTCTCTGTAGTATACAAGCTATTTACAAAGGTAATTGCTAACAGAGTAAAGAAAACATTAGAATTCAATCAACCAAAGGAACAAGCAGGATTTCGAACAGGCTACTCAACAATTGACCACATTCATACTATCGATCAGGTAATAGAGAAATGTTCAGAGTATAACAAACCACTATACATAGCCTTCATAGATTACGAGAAGGCGTTTGATTCAGTAGAAATATCAGCCGTCATGCAAACACTGCGGAATCAGGGCGTAGATGAAGTATATATAAACATTCTGGAAGAAATATACAGGGGATCAACTGCTACCGTAGTGCTTCATAAAGAAAGCAACGGAATACAAATCAAGAAGGGTGTAAGGCAGGGGGACACAATTTCCCCAATGCTATTTACCGCGTGCTTACAGGAGGTTTTCAGAAGCCTAGAATGGGAACAGTTAGGGATAAGAGTCAATGGAGAATACCTTAGTAACCTGCGCTTCGCCGATGACATTGCATTGCTGAGTAACTCAGGGGACGAATTGCAACTCATGATTACGGAGTTAGACAAGGAGAGCAGAAAGGTGGGTCTTAAAATTAATCTGCAGAAAACCAAAGTAATGTACAACAACCTCGGCAAGGAGCAGCGCTTCGAGATAGGTATTAGTGCACTTGAAGTTGTAAGAGACTATGTCTACTTAGGGCAGGTAATAACCGCAGAGCCGAACCACGAGATTGAAGTAACTAGAAGAATAAGAATGGGGTGGAGCACATTCGGCAAGCACTCTCAAATTATGACAGGTAGATTGCCACTATCCCTCAAGAGGAAAGTATATAACAGCTGTATCTTGCCGGTACTTAGCTACGGAGCAGAAACCTGGAGAATTACAAAGAGGGTTCAGCTTAAATTGAAGACGACGCAGCGAGCAATGGAAAGAAAAATGGTAGGTGTAACCTTAAGAGACAAGAAGAGAGCAGAGTGGATTAGGGAACGAACGGGGGTTAAGGATATCATAGCTGAAATCAAGAAGAAGAAATGGACATGGGCAGGGCATGTAGCGCGTAGACAGGATAACCGCTGGTCATTAAGGGTAACTGACTGGATTCCCAGAGAAGGGAAGCGGGTTAGGGGGAGACAGAAGATTAGGTGGGCAGATGAGATTAAGAAGTTTGCGGGTATAAATTGGCAGCAGCAAGCACAGGACCGCGTTAACTGGCGGAACATGGGAGAGGCCTTTGTCCTGCAGTGGACGTAGTCAGGCTGATGATGATGATGATGATGATGATGATGATGATGATGATGATGATGATGATGATGATGATGATGATGATGATGATGATGATAGCAATATAACGAACAAGAACCACAAATGTTCCATGAAAAAACGCTGTGGGCTAGGGCTAAGTCACGCCAAGAATTGTGGCAGCAATGCACTATAAAGTGGTGCGAAGACAGAGGTAGCAGAAAAGCTGATGGCCTCTCCCTCCTCCATGCCCTTCTCCTCACCCTCATTTCCTTCCCTATCCCCTTGCTTTAGTGTAATATATAACGTTTGTGAGCGCGAAAGACATATAACACTGATCTAAACACAGCACAAGCGCCGCTTTCAACAAAGGTTTTAGTGGGTGGTAACACCGCCTTTACAGGTGTAGCCACCACAATGAAAGGAACGGAAGGAGAAAGGTGTACAACATAAAAAGAACAATCGATCTAAAAAGACATACTATCAAAGGGCAGCGTTCATCGTGTTTCACGTGTGTCAAGAAGTTATGCGAGAGCAAAGGTCTAAGTGATGAAAACTTTAGCACGAATCACACTGATAGTATGCGCAAAAGAAGTGCCAAGGCTCGCACCACGTGACTGCACCACGCGCGAATTTCAAAAAGTGAGGCTTCCTGTTTGCCAATCAATGGAGCGTTAACTGGCATTCAAATCGTCTTTCTTCATCTCAGTGGCCTCGACAATCAATCTGGACTTACGACCGAGTCCCGATACAGCCCCGCGGTGTTATCCAGAATTGGTTCACACCCGCATTCACGACAGCGCGCCGCGAGCTGCCCATCCGATCCTTTGCGCTAGGATGCTTACCTAGACGGACAGGTGGGTGTGAAGCATTCCGTGAATGTGAGTGTAAAGCATTTCTGGAAAACACCGTCTTTCTGTGCGGGCGTAAATGGTACTTTTTCGCGCTGCTTCTTCGATATGATGGTACATATTTGCGACAATAATGAAGAAAATTTTCATCGACCACTAAGCGATAGAATTAACGCTCGGAAAAAAGATTTTGTTGCCTTAATGGGCATAACAAGCACCAGGACACACATTAACAAAGTTCGACACCTTTCACTTACTTGGATTAAGCCGTTGATGGAGAACAGTTTGCTAGAGGCTTACATGAGCGGCAGCCCCTCATGTTGTATGGTGCTCCTCGGCACGGCTGAAAAGAAGGACCATCACTGAACAGCTTTTAACGCTGTTTCGTTCATGTTAAAACCGCGAGTGCCTTTGTTTGTGGAAGCCGTTATGAGCTGTGTTCAACCGGCGGAAAACAGGGGATCGTGTTCCAATTTTCTTCAATTACGGTCGCAACTGCATGAACCACCATAACGCATATCTATTATCCGTAAACCTTTTCCGTAAAAGAAAGAAAAAAACATGTTATTGCTTCAGAGCCTACTCGCTGCCATCTTTCGTGGCGGAAAGATTTGATTTGATAAATTGACATGAGAGGTTTGCGTCCCAAAACCACCATATGATTATGAGAGACTCCGTATCGTTGCGGTAAGAGTAACGTCAAATAAGTTGCTACGCACAAGTATATAGGGCTGTTCTCGCGTTAAGATACGTGGTTGATCACTTCCGCAGAGTTTCGTTATAACATACTAAAGTGAAATTCGCCACTTGTGTTTATGGGAGTTGCGACACATGGCGATTGAACCGGCATGTGATGGCTAGTACAAGGATTAGTATAGGCTTCGTTCTATCGATTTCAATTGGCCCTTGTACTTTAAAAATTCGAACATAACAAAAGAATTGAGAAGTTTCACATCACTATCTCGGCCCTTTTAGGCTCACTAATTCAAGTCAGCTCACAAGTTTTACCACGAGCCATTCTTTTATCCGCAACTAAAGCCAAATCGCAGCGAGAAACAGAACGAGAAGTGCATTCGAAGCCGCAAGCACAAAAACAAGACAAATTCGTATACTATACGCATGATTAATGAATGATCGGAACACCACATTTCTCTTCCGTAAATATGGCAGAAAACCATGGCACAATTTTCAGACATGAGTTTCGCAGGTCCCCTTTTCGGGGTTCAGCGAGCCACTGATAAATGTTCTCTAGTTCCGCTCTCATCAGGTCACATATGACGATACCGAGGTGCTATCGATCTAAACCTCCATTACTCACGCCCGATTATCAATTAGGCACATGTTTATGCATAAAATAATAATATTAATAATAATAATAATAATAAATTCTTTGGGTTTAACGTCCCAAAACAACCATAAGATAAAGAGACACCATAGTGGAGGCCTCCGGAAATTTCAACCACCTGGGTTTCAACCACCTGGGTTTCTTTAACACACGCCCAAATTAAGCACATGGGCCCCAAGCAGTTTCGCCTTCATCGGAAATGCGACAGAAGCGGCCGGGATTCGATCCCGCGACCTGCGCGTCAGCAGCTGAGTGCCTTAGCCTCTAGACCACCTTGGCGGGTAAATGTCTAGACCCATCATCACAGAAGGCCGTGCAAGTGCCACTGGGCTTCTTGCGAACTACTGGCCTGTCGGACCGACTCTGAGTGGATTGATTTTGTGTGCGCGTGTGTTGTTTTGCTTTTAATTATTTTTACCTCTCTCTCTCTCACTCTCTTTCTGCTTTTCAACCCCCTATTTCCCAACCCCAGTGTAGGGTAACATATCGGATATTAGTATCTGCTTAACCTTCCTGCCTTTCCTTTTTTTTTTTTCTCTCGTGTTTCTGTTTCTCTCATTTTGGTGGGTAAACGCATAAAAGAAATGCGCGAGCTACGCAATAAATCTCGCTAGCAGCTTGCATACCCAGCCAGACACCGAAAACGGGTTGCGCGATTAAAAGCTTAAGATATATTAAAAGCTTAAGATTAATAAAGGCTTAACATATATTACGAGCTTAAGATGATGCAATGGACAGGCTGCAGCCATATGCAACAACGTATGCACATCAGGAAACATTCTTGACATACGCCTATCATAAATAATCACAGGAAACGACCGACTCCCACTGCCGACCTGCGGCTGAGCCTCTTTATTGATTTTGCTGGTGGCAGGAAAGTAAGTTCAGTTGCGTGACAAAGAAAAAAATTATATACCCGTTGTTTTGAACTTTTTGCACGTGAACGAGGCGTGAATCGAATGAAAAAAAAAATGGCAGCACATCCACGGAGTGAATAATGGAGAGTGGGGCGAAGCATCCGTTCGTTCATTCGTTCTTGCTTCCGTCCGTCCATGCGTCCGTCTGTGTGACCGTCCGTGCGTACATCCCTGCGTTTGTCCATGCATCCGCCCCTGCGTCCGTCCATGCGTTCATCCGTCCGTTCATCTGTCTGTGTGTCTGTTCGTCCATCTAGTCAACACTCCAAGTACCACCATTTCGCATCTTTTCATCATATATTCCGCATATAGAAGCACCGCCTTCCAGCGGACATTCCAAGGACTAAACGAGAGGTGGCACACGCACACTTTCTTGCGGCTTGCGCTTCGTGTCTGCTTCCCACCTTTAACCACCTCGATCGAGTTCATGGTACATACTAGTTCACTGTATTCATAACACCGTGGCCCAACGCTCGCTAAACCTTTCTAAAACCAAGGTGGTTACGCCCAGCGAGTATAACTAGCAACCCTTTCTTGTCAGATAGTGCTCAATGTACATGCCAATGGCTGCTAATAAAGAATGAGGCAGGAGAATTCTGCTTTTACTTTCTTACGGCTTGCGCTTCGTATCTACTTCCCACCTCTAACCACCTCGAGTTCATGGTATATACTTGTTCACTGGCTTCATGGCACTGCGGCTCCACGCTCGCTAAACCTTTCTAAAACCAAGGAGGTTACGCCAAGCGAGTACAACGTAGCAACCCTTTCTTGTAACATAGTGCTCAATGTACATGCCAATGGTTGCTAATGGGGAATGAGAGACAGGGGAATTAAGGTTTTAGTTAACGCGCACGCTGCGAATTTTTTATTGTTGAACAACGCACAGGAGAAATCTCCCACCGGCACCACCTTGCAGGTCAAAACGTATGATTGGTTACACACTGCGGCTACAACTACGACTACTACGAGGGACAAACAGGTGCCGCTTTAAGGAGCTTCGCCCCTAAAATGCTTGCATAAAAGCGTGAGGGGAGGGGGGCGGCCTTTTGGCACTTATATAATGGAGCTTAGCGAGATTCCCTTGGACCAACTTGCTTGAGAACCTATTCTATATGGTAATCTCATCTGACTCACCTACATTGCTCTCAGAAACGCGTTTTTTACAATAAAAAGACGAGAAAAAGGAAAGGCAGGAAGACAACCGAGGCATGCATTAGATTTGCAACCCTACCCGAAAGAAAAAAAAGTTACAAAATAAACAGATAAAAAGGAGAGAAGACGAGTATACCTAACTTCCTCCGAGAGTACGTCCAGGCGTCACATTTAGTTGCATGAGGTCTTCAGAAGAGATGGAGGCGGAAATGTTGTAGGCCCGTGTGCTCACCTTTGGGTGAGCATTAAAGAACCCCAGGTGGTCAAAATTTCTGGAGCCCTCCACTACGGTGTCTCTCATAATCATATGGTGGCTTTAGGACGTTAAACCCCATATATAAATAAATCAATCAGGTCGTCTGCTGAGCTTGGTGTATCATGCATCTTTGGCTTACCACTAGTTTTTCCCTTCTTTTTTTTATTGTGGAAAGAGGGGGGCATGCATGCGGGGTGCCCGCGTAGACATAAACAGAACGTCACAAAATTTATTATTGTGTCCACGCTAAGTCCACGGGCACAGGTTCTTTTGCTATTTGACGGTACACAGGTGGCTTCGAACAAGCCGCGCCATATGTTGCATAATAAAACGCCATGACAGCGAAATTTAAATGTGTTCCCTGGCGACGGAATAGATGCACGCTATTTTCCATCAAAACGGCTTAGACCATTCCATTCCAGACGATTCAAATTTCAAAGAGCAGGTTTGGGCGATAGAAAGTCATCCTTACCTGATGTCCTGAACATCTGGGTTGTTGCCTCACGAAAATAGGTGAACACAATTTCCCTGCATCGAGGAGACTTCTATTGATGCCTTTTAAATCTAGAGGGGTGCATGACAAGTTTCGAAAAAAAAGGGGGGGAAGGGGCGTAAGGCTAGTTTTTTGCTTTGCTTTTTCATTATTGTTTCATGATGTTGATTATCACAAGACGTAACTCTAATAGGCGGTACTGCTTGGTGATTATAACTGTTTAGGAACCGTTCCAAACTTCACTAGCATCTCAGCCACCGAATTGCATAGAAGCTTCAATGCCACAATGAAACAAAGGTAAAAATATATATTTTAGTCAAACGAAAAGCACCGCTTTTACTTTACCAACGCCTTAGGCAGATTTCATTTCGATAGAAACCTGAGGTCACGAAGCAGCAAGAAGTGGGTAGCAGGTGTGGTTCGGGAGGTAAAAAAAAGATTTTTTGGCTGTGGCCGTCATGAAGGGTGATGTGTCCGAGGTATGCGTTATATTTACTCCTGGGCCGAAAATTCCATTACATCGCACAGTGAATCTTGCCGAGCAGCCCCTGCATCTGGTTCTTTGTTGCCTTGAAAAGGCTGCAGCCAATAACAACCATTCTTAGGAAGAGAAACTTTTTGTGCGCGAAAGGCTTTTCTTTTTTTGTTTTTTTAAACGAATAAACAACGCGCACATATCTTCCTGGTATGCGGCTGCTGCTATTCGAACTTTAGCCGTAAAGCCAATTGGTCTAGACGAGTGCTTAAGTTAAATTACATCTGTATACTTGTGTGTAAGTTTGATGCAAAAACTTCTTTCTTCATTTGCTCGTAGTTTTTCAATAGTAGGAGTTTGTATACTAACGCGATAGCGTTAAGGAGCTCGTTTCGCAGAAATTCAAGCATCGGCGTTCTTGTTTTTGAGAAAAAATTATCATCTTTTGCGCGACCGAAAAATAAAAAAGATGCAAAAAAATAAACAGTACAAAATTGACGCCATATATGCATGTTAATCTGCAAATGTCATCGAAAGACGATAGTCTTGCGTCTGGAGAGATTGAACGAAACGTTTTTTGATGTCATGCGCAAGAAAATCGGTTAATGCTATCCTGGAGGCGCTGCGTTGGAGTGCCTCGAGCGTGCATCGGAGGTGAACGAGCACATCAAGGCACGTCACACGTGAGACATGAGCAGTATCTGGCAGTTATCTTTGAAAACAAAACGCACGCCTTAGAGGCGGGCGTGCGCGCCCTTCTCAGAGGTGATAAAGTGTAGAACGCAAGGCGACGGGTAGGTGCCACCACCATGTCGTCTTAGCAAAGCGTTAAAAACAATTCATTTTTTGTGCAAGCGTTCCATGGTCAGCGCCGCGTGATAAACGCTACGGTCCTTAGAATAACTCTTGTATGCCTTGTCTAGAGAAAGACGCACATACAGAATATATACGTGTTGTCATGGTGCCTTATCTATGCACGATGATTGCTTTTCGATTGACAATCGCACAAGTATGAACGCTAAATATTCAGCAACATTGGTGGACGCTGCGGATAGGGTCGGCCGTTTGGGAAATCTTCTGGTGCCGTTTTAAGTGCTCGGTACCACTAAGGCTGGACAAACAGACAAACGGACAGACAGACGGACAGAGAGACCAACATTTTTTGCGTCGAAGGTCCCCAAGAAAGACTATTGCCTTTAAAAAGTTCTCGATTTCAGAGGGGATCGAACCCGGGAGGCTTACATGGAGAGCGGGCGTTCTACCACACAACCACGCGTCTGCATGCGCATACTGCGGAAACAATTTAATCTGGTTGGGCATGCAGTGAAAGCAACTTTGATGCTTTACAAACAGGCATGTTTTGTATACATGCTCCACTATACATCATGAAATATTGGAGTAATAACGCGTGGTACATGCGTACATTGCCATCGGGTGTCTGAGCCTGTGATAAAGTAAGTTAGCTGTGATTATCTTGACTTGATGGCTTAAAGCAGGTCACCCTCTACAAAAGGCACACAAGTTCCTGCGCCTATTCCCTTAAGGCCACGCAGCAAGTCCGAAAATATTTCATGCACTAGGTGTTTCAAGCACGCACCAGGCACATGATATCGCTAGCGCGTTCAACTCTTAAAGGTAAAGCTTAAGAACGCCTAATTTTTGTTGTCCGCGACAAAGTGCACCTTAACTTGCAAAGCATACGACGGAAAAAGACAGGTTTATCTACAGAAAGGCAAAGAGCTCGGCCTGAGCGATAGCATGCTCTATCCTGCTACACCAAGAGAAGGAAAATGGTAGGAAAAAGAGTAATGGATGACGACTGTGAGATAGAGAGGTGAACACATATAACCCTTTCCAAGCGAGAAAATGGGGAAAATCACGAAGAGCTGCCCCTGCCACAGTCCTCGCTGCAAGGCCAAAGCGGTCATTCTCAGACTGTTCCGAACAAGAACCTACGTGACCCCAGCGGCCCTGCATACAATATACCCCAAATGGTTCCCAAGCCCGTATTGCCCCCTGTGTCATGGTTATGTGGACTTCTAGCGTCTCCTGTGGGGCTGTGCGCTGTAATTTTGCCGGTCCCTCTTTCCACCAAGAGGCAACGGTGTTGGTGGCGGTAGTGATTGGAAGAGGAAAGAGGCACCTAATTTCTGCAGCCAGGTAAGAAGCGCGGCTCTGTGCCTTGGAAATGTACAAGCTCATCAAGGCCCAGAACTTGAACTCTCAAATCCTGGCCGTCCAGAAGGCCCGCGAGGGCGCTCATGTTTAACCAGAGCGTCCACGAGTGGGCCTAGCCAGGTGACGTCAAGTTAACTAGCGTCCATTGGGGCCGAATAAAGCTGTTTCTCTCACTCCCTCACTCACTCACCACAGAGACACGACAGTTTTCGATACTGTCTCCGAAAAAGACTCTATACAATCACCACGTCAGGCAAGAAGTCACGTTAACAAATGTAATATTGCCTGACAGAAGCGTACAACCTCACCAGGCGTCACACCTTTAAAGCGCATCGAGTGGGATCCTGACGACAAGTGAATCATTGTTATCATCATCATTAATGCAATATGTATTTATTACTATAATTATCCTATTGGACAGTGCTATGCAGTAATAACTAATAACATACGAAAACGATCGTTTTCTGATGATAACTCACTTAGCTTTCCCCTGTTTACTAACTCTCGCAACATTCCCGCTTACTTCCGGGTACTTGTTTCCACAACACCCTTTCTTCCCACAATATCAATAAATTTGTTTTGCAGCCTCAAGATTTCTTTGGCAGCGGATAAGCATCGTGCATGAAAAAAGGGAAAAAAATGGCAGCATATCCACGGAGTGAATGATGGAGAGTGGGGTGAAGAATTCGTCCGTCCATGCGTCCGTCAGTGTGACCGTCCATGCGTCCATCAGCCCGTCCGTGCGTGCGTCTGTTCGTGCGTCCGTCCCTGCGTTCGTCCGTGCAGCCGCCCCTGCGTCCGTTCATGCGTCCATCCATGCATCTGTCTATGTGTCCATCGTTCATCTATTCAACACTCCAAGTACCACCATCTCGCACCTTTTCATCATATTGTTACGAGTGACTGTGTACATCGATCTGGACGACCCAGCTCTACCGATTTTGCGACGGAGCAGACGCTTCGCAGGCTTGCCACCGCAGCTACCAGACATGGAGGACGCGGAAGCAGGCCATAACAACCTCGTTGCCGATGAGCAACACGCTCACCCGCCAGGACAAGATCGCTGCGGATGCCGGAACGTCAGCCGAGGACCTTTTCGGGGCAGCCGGATGACGATGTTGACGACTGGCTCAAGCACTACCAAAGAGTGAGTCGCAGCAACCGCTGGAGCACGCCTAAGCAGCTCGAGAACGTGGTGTTTTTTCTCGTCGGCACCGCGTCTCTTTGGTTCGACAACCATGAGAGTGCATTGACCACATGGGACATTTTCGTGGACGAGCTGAAGAGATGTTTTGGTGACTCAACAGCTAAGGTCAAGCAGGCGGAGCAAACGCTTTCACGCAGAGCTCAGTTACCTGGCGAAACATGCACCACCTACATCGAGGCCGTCTTGAAGCCTTGCGGAATGGTGAGTGCGACCATATGTGACGAAGATAAGGTAGGTCATCTGCTCAAGGGAATCGCGGAAGACGTGTACAATTTCCTTATCACTAAGGAAGACTTACACACACCTTCCGACCTAAGGAGACACTGCCGAGCGTTTGAAGCGCTAAAGAGGAGGAGAGTCTTACCGAAATTTGGACGTCTTGAGGATGTGCCCACGATTGCAAGTGTCAACCTTGCATCGCAGGACGACATCTCTTCTCTTATAAGACGAGTGGTTAAGGAAGAACTTGCTCAACTGCAAGATGTTGACACCGCTGGTGTCTGTCATCAGTGTGCATTTGACCAAGGGCCCCGTGAACCACTGGTACCTCGGATGCGACAGAGCTGCTTTGAGCCTCGCCCGAATTACACCGATCGGTTCGAACGAAGGAGTGAACGACCACTCGAACCTCGAAAACCAGGAACGCAGGCAAGCTGCGTCACAGCGATTTACTCCTCGACCACCATCACCCGGCTTTTATCAACCGACGAGGTTTACTTCGCTGGGGACGACTAGACGCGACACCCGTACTTGCTACAACTGCGGGCTACCTGGACACATCGCTACGTACTGCTACCGTCGCCAGCAGCGAGCTCTACGATTCAACGTGTACACGCCCTATGTACCTGCTGGCGAGTCTCGACCATTTCAGGGCTCTTTCCAACAGCAGCACGCAGCACGTGCTGACTCGCCTTGCTCCGACCGCAGCGTTACCCAGCACCTCCACCAAACTGTTATGAGTGACTGTGTTTATTTACAGATGAGGTGAAATGGCGTTGTGAAATAGCAGCGTACTTCTGAGACAGGCCTAGAACGCTTCCACCCAACCA
Source organism: Rhipicephalus microplus (assembly GCF_043290135.1). Taxonomy (NCBI): domain Eukaryota; kingdom Metazoa; phylum Arthropoda; class Arachnida; order Ixodida; family Ixodidae; genus Rhipicephalus; species Rhipicephalus microplus. The sequence continues at coordinate 271,504,449 of NC_134701.1, read as the reverse complement.
CACAGTCCAGGCACCACCCCACTTCTCTTCTTCTTCCGCGCCCCGTAGGCTTGCGCATCTTCGTTTCAATATATTCCCCATATAGAAGCACCGCCATCCAGCGGACATTCCAAGGACTAAACGAGAGGTGGCACACGCACACTTTCTTACGGCTTGCGCTTCGGGTCCACTTCCCACCTTTAACCACCTCGAGTTCATGGTATGTACTAGTTCACTGTATTCATGGCACTGCGGCCGAACGCTCGCTAAACCTTTCGAAAACCAAGGAGGTTACGCCCAGCGAGTATGACGTAGCAAACTTTTTCAGTCAGATAGTGCTCAATGTACATGCCAATGGCTGCTAATGGGAAATGAGAGGCGGAGAATTCGGCTTTTACTTTCTTACGGTTTGCTCTTCGTATCTACTTCCCATTTTTAACCACCTCGAGTTCATTCATGGTATATACAAGTTCGTTGTATTCATGGCACTGCGGCTCAACGCTCGCTAAACCTTTCTAAAGCTGAGGAGGTTACACCCAGCGAGTATAACGTAGCAACCCTTTCTTGTCAGATAGTGCTCAATGTATATGCCAATGGCTGCTAATGGTGATCGCAGCCTGCGCGTTAACTAAAAGCCGAATGCTCCTGTCTCTCATTCCCCATTAGCAGCCATTGACATGTACATCGAGCACTATTTTTTTTATTGTTCAACAACGCACAGAAGAAGTCTCTCATCGGCACCACCTTAGAGGTCGAAATGTTATATTTGCTACATACAACGGGGGATGAACGGGTGCCGCTATAAGGAGCTTCGCCCCTAAAAAAGGTAAAGGGAGCGTGCTCACTCAACACAAACAAATACCCTGCCGCAACGCCGCGTTTAAGCCGTCGCATTTGCGTTCGCTGGCGTAAATATTTACGGACGGCCTGAGTGCGTCAGTCGCTGTGTGCTATTACACGTATAACGCGCGCCCACATAACGGTACGCCACGGTTCCTGCCATAAAACTCTAACACCACCTACTTCTTGTGCCCCTTATCACGATGAACCATTTGCCCGGCTCGTTTCTGTGGGTTCCTGTTCTTAAGAATCCCCGAAGGAGAACAGCTGCGTATAATCTGTTTTCCCCGTGTCTGTCATAATTTTGTTTGCCAGCGTCGCGTGCATGTATACTCTTGCTTATGCGGCTTGTTTCTTTTTCGTCTTCTATAAATCTTACGTAGCAAAGCTCGAGGGAAAAGAAGAGGGCAATAAACGCGCTTTAACTGCAGTCATAACAGACAACAAACGTTGACAGAGTGGTCAAAATGGCTGTACGTCTTCAGGTATATACAACCTTTCCAACCTTTACCCCTTGTTTATATCTCTGTATGTTTCTACATTTAGCGCACAAAACTTTTGTTATTATAAAGCCCTCGTAATGAACTAGACGTTGTGTATAATGTCAACCCTATATAGAGGCCGACGTTGTTGGTGATGCAAAACTTTGATGATTGACTGATTGAAATGTGGGCTTTAACGTCCCAAAACCACCACATGATTATGAGAGACGCCGCAGTGGAGGGCTCCGGAAATTTCGACCACTTGGGGTTCTTTAACGTGCACCCAAATCTGAGCACACGGGCCTACAACGTTTTCGCCTCCATCGAAAATGCAGCCGCCGCAGGCGGGATTTGAACCCGCGACCTGCAAGTTAGCAGCCGAGTACCTTAGCCACTAGACTAGACCACCGCGGCGGGGCGTGGTTCAAAACTTTAAAGTGACGCGTAGCTGTAGGCAAGAGCTGTACTTGCTGTTACGTTCACCTTTCTCTGCAGTGAATAAACTTCCTTTTTATCGCTTGATCTTCCACGTTGAGCGGTCGTGGTGTTTGACTACTAATCCTCTGTTCGTAGTTTTGAATCCCCGACGCGGCAAGTGCATTTTAGGTGCAAGCGAAAATGCTCGAGACCCGTGTAGCTTCATTTGATTCGACCAGGTGGTAGAGCCTTTTTCAATCCACCGTCATGGCGCCTGTAATAATCTTGCCGTGATTCTGGGACGTTAAAACCCCAGAAATTATTAATTATTTCATTTCCATGGCTTCTTTTTTCGACTGGTAATACCGAGTTTGCACGTAACGGACACGCTGGGAAAATTCGCCCGAGCTACGTTTGTTACAGGTGGGTTTGGTTATGTCAAACCGCCTTGTACAGCTGATGCCGACAGAAAGAACACCAAAGGACCGAAATAGTGTTTTCTTTATCACAAGCCTAGTTCAGAGAGAGATAAAGAAGCAAGTAAAGGCAGGGAGGTTAACCAGACACTCATCCTTTTGTTACCCCGCACTGGGGAATGGATTAAAGGGAGAAAAGAGGTTGTGGAGAGGTAAGAAAGCTCTGAGTCTACTAACGTACCTTCGCCTGCATGGTGTTACAAACATGATACAACGAATGCCAAATGATTGTGTGTAGTCTTAAATATGAAAATGTCACTTTCAACTTAAACTGAACCTCTTCCAACCTCGTCAGCCGCAGTAACACGCACTTGGAGTGTGATATACGTGTCGCGTGATCGTGACCACGAAGAAGGTGACAGTCGAGCTTTTTACGAAAAGTATTCATTGTGCGAACTTGAGCCTAGTAACCTAAATGTCAAAGTACAAGCAATACACTCTACTCAGTACACTGATAGCGGTGATTACAATCGTTAGCCGTCAGTAATATGCTGGCTTGCGGAATGCATCGTTTTTTTTTATAGATGGTTTATCGAAATTTCCAGCATGATTGATTGTACTTGCGCCAGCTCTGCGGTGACAGTTTTATTTGGTGAAACACAATCACATCAAACGTAAAGGGATACTCTTATGGGTCAGTACAGTCCTGAGTTTGTCACAAATTGTCCCAATATTTTCTACGAGTCTTTCTCCAGAGCGTGTAATAATGACATTACCCGGCGTCTTTGATTCCTGACAATTTGAACGGGGCATCTGCGGGCAGCTGGCTGCGAAGGCCGTGGCGATTTTGTCACTCACTACATCCTGAAGAATAATTGCTTCCTACTCGAAAGCCTTTTTACGGAAACAAGGTTCCAACTAATACGTATTCACATGCATTACCCTTCCCAAAATCAATTACAGTTTCCTCACTCAGTATAATACTACCTTGTGAAGCACTTTTTCTACTTTCAAGTTTCATGCTCAGATGAAGGATACTTCAGTTAAGCCCAAGTTTAAGCTGAAGTTTGCAAGAATATGAATTTCGTTTAAACCAAAATTGTTAAACAGTTTTATGAGCAACAAAACAAAATTTACATTGACGTCGTTTTTTCCCGCACTTACGTTTATTCGGGTTTCATTTTTCTTAGATCCACCTTGTAAAGAAACGTTTTTTCACGTAAGACGTGTACGTTTCCGCCGTAGTCCACCACATACGCCACTTCATCAGCATGATGCTTGAGCTCAGTGTGAAGGAAGCTTGTCTTTTTTTTTTCTTAACATGTAAGTGTACATAACGTGCGTGTATGATTGAAGGTGTAGATGGGAAAACTAGTGGGCATGATGGAATTCTTGGTGCTATAGAGGAGGCTACGAAACGTAACATCGATACATTAAAGACCGTTACACGAGTTATGATATTGCAAGTATACGAAACTTAGGCGAATTATTATATAAGTTTGATTCTGCCTGGTGTTTGATAAAAGGTCGTTTAAAGGCACACATAACAGGACACTGATAGCAGTGCTCAATTTTCGCGGATGTACACTTAAACATAATTGGACAAAAAGCAGTCGCTTGGCCATCAACAAGATAACGTTCAACCCCTATTATCATAAGCAGATAACGCTCGGCCAATCGCCTGCATTGGGTAAGAGCCATGAGATGAGGAGAATAAGAATAAAGCCACGAAAAAGGTAAGCGATAGCGAGAAGCATTTTACGGACGTTTCTAATGAAACCACGATCGATAATCACCTCACGAGCAGTTTCGTTACCTCAAGCACAGACGTCTTAGATTGCGGTATAGGCGTACCAATTGCATTTCCTGTAACATATCACTGTCTCACACTCGTTTCCTTGCGCAATTCTCCTTTTGTCTCCTCGACGCTCCACTTATTGCCTTCTAGATGTGTCATAAAAATATGCAGTATTAGAAAAGGTACATTCTTTGTCGATTGCATAAGCATATGAAATCACGTCCCCGTTAGCCCACAAGCACTGTGTATGATTGATACGCCTAATATATTTGGTCAATTCTAGCTGTCTGTTATACGACTGCCAGCATCTGCATCCTAATTACAAAGTATTTCTTTATCAAATGTATATAAAGAGAGGTTGGTGCGAATGCGTGGCGCCGGCTACTCCTCTTCTCTTGCACGAAAATCGACATCGCATATTTGTTAGAAAACACAAGCCTATACATAGGTACATAGCACAACACCTACGCAATGAGTCCACGTTTTTCAATACTGAAATGTGTCCGCATCACACATAATTTATAAAAGCACAAGTAATCATGTCAATTGAACTGTCCATACAAAACATGAAAGTTCACTATACAAAGTACCTTCAACAAATTATTGTGAGATCACTGAGCGAAACAAGACAATCTACAGGAAGTTTTTGGCAGGATAGACGCTACCCTGTTCACAACGTTTCTTTATGTGTGGTATTCTGATTCGCTCAAGGATTGCAGAGTCATGCACCAACTGACCCAACAGTCAACGCTTCTGTTGGATTTAAATACGAGGATCACTGCCATTCATAACACCATATTTTAAGCACAGGCACGAAGTGCGTACTACACGCAACTGTGGCGAAGCATCCCTGCTCTCTGGAACTCCGGGTGAAGTATTTTTATATCACTTATGACCAAGGTTGTGATATCATTCGTCGGGTAAACTTATCGTACCTTAGCCAGTGCGTAGTTAAGTGCTATCGTGACAAATGTAAACAAAAAACTGTATTTTTGTCCTGCAGGACGCGCGTAGCGCGTAGCAAATCAAAACGATATTTTAAGGGCAGCAATGCTTCGTCACTTTGCGCTACGTTAGGCGTCATCGGTGAAAGAAACGAATGGTGACTGAGCGGAACTAGGCTTTCTTTTTCCGCTGGGTGGTCTGTTCGCTCCAAAGCACCCGTGAGGCTGCAAATAATGTAATGGTGCAATGCGGTGCTGTCGGGGCGTCTGAAGTTCTAGCTTAGTGATTAGGGCGCAGGAAATTCGTCAGAAATCGAATTTTTCCCCCGCAATGGGCTTCTTTGGACGAGCTACCTTTCCGTGAAAGCGAAGAGTAAAAAATAAAAACTTGCGAGCAGAGCAACTGCATTTTCGCTGCATTCAACACTTCCTGCTTGATTTACTGGCATAGATGTGGCTTTTACGGACATTTTCTGGCGCCTGAAGGTCTTCCGTACCAGGCAGCCATTGTCTAATGCTCACTGGCGCAATGCATAAATACACCAGTAGTGCACTACAAGCGCAGTGGATTTCGTACCGCCTTTTCTTTTTTTACACTTCTTTATCTTTTTCAAAGGTCTCAGGTTGAGCTGGGGTACGTACTTAGATTGTAAGTGTTCAAGACTGTGCGAGTTGATTTGTCATACTTGGACTGGTGTAGCGCATCACGAGAACGAAACAAACAAACAAACAAAAACAGTGACGCTGACAGACACAAAAGGACAGAGTGCTATGTAATCTTCTGTCGCTATGTCCTTTTGTGGCAGTCTGCTTAGCCGTTCTTTTTTTACCTTTTTTACCCCTGATGCGCCACACCATTTCAAGCAGTTTGATCATTTTCTAATACCACATCTGAGCCCAAACAAATGGCTGGGCTTTTAGAATTCCTTGTATGCTTTTCGAAGCGAGTGGCGAGGCAAAGGTTGAAAATTCGTGTGCCTTCACCAATGCAAACCTTATCCAGAGGTGGCATTAAACATTAAATGGAGCACCGAAAGGAGATGGGTAGTTGTATCTTCATAGAGTTGTAAAATCGTTACGCAGGTTACGCTATTGAAGGCCAGGTGACCAATAAGTTTCCGTCCAAGTCAATCAATAAGTTAGTGATGCCGTGTCAGTCACTGATAGTGGGATTGAAATCACTCTAAGTTAATCGGGCTACGTCGTTAGCAGAATAATAACAGTAATGCCGGTATGTATAGGTATCCACTGAAATATAATATATTGTGGTTTGCCTTGGTTTGCTATTCACTACTTCTTATGTAATCCAGCAGTATCAACGTGTACGGTGAACAGAAAGCTGAAAACTCATAAGCCCTAATGGAGACTGGTTCACCGGTCGAAACCGTGGGCAAATAAAACTAACCTAACTTCGAAGTGGTCACTCTTCTCTCTATATACGCGTGTGCTTGCGTGCGTGTGTGTGGAGGGGGTGGGGTGTTAATGTTATGCCGAAGGTGTTAGGTAGGCTATTCGCCTGACCTGCATCTCCAGGTACCGCGTGATAACTCCGCTATGTGGACGAATGAACACATAGCAGCACCTCGACACACCTTGAACCCTGGAGTGCCTGCACCCTCTTGGGAACCGCCTTCGAGTCACAAAATATAGGTCATTCACTTGATCGCTCTTGCACGGTGTGTTGTAGAGTAGCTTTCACATAAGCGAAATCTGCCGTCTTAGATGTCGTCGTCCAAAGCAATTTATGTTTTGTTGTTACTTTTGCAGCAGCGATCCCAACTGGCCTTGATGAGGTGGTGGACAAGATTGACCTATCTGTATAAATTGGACTAATGGGACGAGTCTCATGTAATTAGCAGCGTCGTTTGTAGTAAAACCATTCTTGAGTCTTGAGTCTTCTTCTTCTTCTCCGGAATTACATGGCACCCTTAGGGCTGCCCGTGCCACTTGACGCCCCGAAGACGCCGTGTCTGTGGCAACTATCAAAACAAGGGACTATGTACGCCCTGCTCGTGAGCCATCTGAATAAAAGGTGACCAATTCCCCGCTACAATTACCAAGGAGGACAAGTTCGCATCAGAGGCTTAGTGAACTAAACTGATAGCCATCGTGAGGCAGGCTTTTCTGCGTGGCGATCCCGTGCGATGATCGTGACTGTCTGTGACTGTTTATCTTGAGTCTTTGTCTCCCTGTCTATTACCTTATTTATGTTTAATTATAAGTTTAGTGATTGCGTGATATGCTGCATCTAGAAAATGCTGGCTTCAAGACTTTTTAGGTTCGTTAGAGACCCTCTTCGATTCTGTCGTTCTTTCGCATCTCCTATGTTCTTCCCAAGTACAATGCAGCCAAACGAAGTCCTTTCTGTTCAATTATCCATCGCTTGTCCATCTCCTGTGTTTTTTTTTCTCTTTCGTGCCGTAAGGTACGTTATCAGCTATCTATACTTCATTTATATTTATATTTTCTTTCTCCTCATCCTCACTGCTTCTTTCTTCCTTGTTTAGCCTGGTGTGTTTCGCTTACGTTATATCTTCGCCCACCACGTAGGATCAGTGATTACGTTGCTCTGCTGCTGACCCGATGTTTATCGCTCACCGGTTTGGTCTAGGCCGTGGCGGTCGCATTTCATTGGAGTCGAAATGATAGAGCACCTTGTTCCATGAGATGTCAGTGCACTTTAAAGAAACCACATTGTTGAAATTTCTGGATTCCTTCAACGCGGTGTCCCTCATAATTGTATCTTTGGAACGTAAAACCCTAGATATAATTACTACAATATGCTACCACAACCTTTTTTTAAGTTCGAAATACGTAGCAATGTCCCACAGTTCAAGCATGTTAGCAGTTGAGTAGAATGATTCCAGGCATAGCCATGACAAAGAATGGCATCACCTAAACACTAATGACAACAGTGTCACGTTCGTTTGTTTGACAACTGATACGGGTGGCGATGATACTTGTTAAATGAATCATTGCGATTATTGCTCCACTTGAACATAGGTCATTCTCCATACTGAGCTCTTAGGATCCCTTAAGAGACCCAAAGGTAATGAGAAATTCTTCAACACGGGGTATCGCTCGTGCCTCCAGCGATGCTCCTTATTAACGGATTTCCCTCTCCTCAAGCTTCCATCTTCCCTTGAAAGTACTGCCTGTTTTTTTTTTTTGGTGGGGGGGGGGGGGGATTTTCGTTTCAAAAAAGAAATTTTATTGACGACGGTAGGGTATATCACATTACTAAACAAGCTACGCTTATATGTGCCAATCCACATGAGTTTTGTAAAAAAAAATGTCTCACCTCGCATCATTTTTCACTCATGGTGTTCTTGGCTAGGAGAGAAAAGAAACGTAGGCAGGGATATTTCTGGTGCGCCTATGTATTTGCGCAACTCTTCTCCCAAAACTTTGCGACGACAAGCAGATTTCGTCTCGCCTGAAAACGATTCTAAAATTGTTTTCGAAGGATTGCGCATGACCTGAGTGTGGGTGCAAGGAACGAGTACATTCTTTCGTTTGTTTACGGCTTTGCATCAACCTGCAAACAGAAATATATTCTAGAAGAGGCTACTTTTTTTTTTGTCCCATTTCTTTCACTCTTCCTTCCCAATGCGTTTCTGCGCCTCAGACGTTGAAGGTATGATAGGTACGCGCAAAATAGAAATGTGGCATTCCAGAACTGTCACCTCGCTACGGCCTGCCTACGTTATACGAAGCACCGTGATCCCTTCCATCGTCTGCCACTGTGGCGCAAACGCTATTACTTTGCCTTTGTGTCGGAAGCAGCTGTCGTCTGACAGGCGCCTTAAGGTTCGCGCATTCGCAGCATGGCTAGGAAGTATAGCAGTAGAAGCCCCACGATCACTTCGATGATAAGTAAAATTGTATAAGCCCTGCATTTCACAGAAGGAAGGGGGGAGATTCAATGATAACACACAAACTGCACGCAACAAAAAAATCGATTAAACTATCGTGCTCATGCAATATTGGGCCATCAAATAAAATAAAAACCTTTAGAAAGACAGAGAGCTGACGAAATAAACTGAGATTCGGTATACGGAAATGCATGAGTCTGGAAAGGGACGCCGTCTCACGCGAACAATGTAAACAATCACGCTCCTATCTATTCTACAGCTGCTATTGCCAGAAAGTATTTCAGTTCTCGAAAAAAAAATCGTGTACGTGTGGGCATGCGTGTGTGTGTGTATATCGGCGTTTACCTTCGAAACCAAACCACCAACTATCAGAAAGCAGTAATTGGACTGTCATTATAATAAATAAAAAGTAGCCTGGTGTATCCATCTTTTAAACGTTTACTTTGCCTTTGATTCACGCGCACGTGCATTTGCTGCTCGCGTTTTGTCCATGAACGTGGTGCTGAGACACTATATACGTACACCTATTCAAATTATCAACTAGCAAGCGTGAACGGCGACATTTATGTGCGCGAGTACCGTATATTTGACCAGTACCCAGTTGCAAACAAAAAGAGGGCGAGCATAAAGAACACTCCTCTGGGCTCACCATCTGCTAGGCGGTTCTTCCTTAAGGGCATCACCCGGTTTTAGTGATATTCGGAAGAACAGGCAACGAGAACAGCCACATCGGTCGTTCTACTCGTATGTTATGCCTTGATGGTAAACGTTGAAGCAAGCATTCAAAGAGCTAAAGTTTTAATACACATCAGACAACGCCACCCATAAAGCATGCTGAAGAGCATGGTTGGTCTGAAGTGAGCCCGTGATGGCATGATTCCTTGAGAAGCAACAGTCTGGAAGATGATGACAACAGCGCAGCGCCCTTAGTGGGCATGCGCGTACTCTCACCCTATTTACAACAAAGGGAGGGTGACTCAGGTTATACGGCGCTGACTCTCAGATTAGTCACCACTCAGGCAGGCTAGCTAAAGATTTGGGCGCCTGCACTAAGCCTTCTCAGTGACCGCGTAATGCACACAAAGTGAATGCCGATCTGCGAAATATAAAAAAAAAGAAACTCTAAGCCCTGCAGCCGAACAGTAGGTCAGTGTGTTCTCAATACCTTTTAAACCGTCGGTATTCAAGGAAATGTTTTTTGATCCCAGGAAATTGGAGCTCAGCGTGTACGCGTGTGAGCAGTCCCACGAAATGAGCAGAAGGTTCGCGAGGCGATGACAATTTAAACAAAAAAAAACAAGACTGGTGAAACACCCATCGTTTGCAGGTTAAGTCATTACTAAGCAAGAAAAGGCACATGCCTGCGCTTCAACTTCTTTCCTTCGTACTCTTTTTGACCGTTCTGCACGTCGAAGTGACCTATTTTTCCTCGTATTTTGTTGCGATGCTCGCAGGCAGACTGCTAATACTAATGGGAGCCCACGTGCGTGAAAAAAGACCTTCCTAAAAACACGCTACAGTTCGCGCTTGAGCAAGCCCGCTGGACAGCCTGCAAGGTTGCTGGTATAGGCTCGGCTTACCGGTCCCTATGTGGGACTGAGCCGGGTGCTTGACCCAGTCGCGTTCCGCAGGACCAAAATAAAGCTATTTGTCTTCATTCCTTCCTTCGCACTTGAGCAAGCAGAAACGTTGCTAGACTTCTTTATTGCATACATATCGCCCTTGTAATCCTTGCATTTTGTAAGGACTTTCAACAGCTGCAATGAAATCTTTCTTTCTTGCTGTTTCTCTTTTTCTTTTCGACTTTTCAACATATGACAGATTCAATGTTTAAAACAGCATGTCGGTGCAAAAAGCTATCCACAGCTTTGTCACAATGACTTCTACGCATTATTAGTCTTTGCAGGTATTATTTGCTATTTTCAGCAGCTTTACTGCTCAGAGGATGGTGTCACCTTCTGAGCCTCCCGTCACGCATCTCGTTACGTAGATGTGGCCCACGGGTTGCAATAACCGCGCCTCTTGGAGAGTCGAGCCGGTGTAGTTCTCGTCATTCTACCAATTTTGTCTCTTCAATGTTGGAACACCCTCAAAAGAACGTGTGTTTTGGAGAACGGGTATCCAGACTTACTAAGAACGCCCACAAGCAGCCGAGCCCCACGTCAGGGTAACGTTACCATGAATTACAAAAACCGGCAGATTTTCGGCAACACCTACACTTGAACTCAGTATGCTCGTACAAGTTACGATCTCTGCAAAAAAGAAAGACATCTGCTCTTTCACTGATGCTCTATATAGGGATCAAAAGTAGTAGTAGTAGCGAAAATCGGCACCCCCATTTCTAGGTACTAGCAGTATGGGAAGCTATGTCTGCGACATCGCGGGACAACTATTATACGACTTCGATGAATGTATGTGAGCATTCTCTTTTACGTTTTTAAGCTCGTCATGCTTAGCGAATAATGAACGAGACTCTATGTGCTTCAGTTGAAATAGCTGAATGCGTAAATGGCATGGCTTGACACACGTGAACAGCAATTTTACGTGTGTGACGATCACCTTCATATTCGAAAGACTCCAGTTGTGAAATCGACTTCAGGCGAAGGGCTGAAGATAACCGAAAAAAAAATGACTTACTCAACATCCGCTCACTGATCTCGAGTTCGTTTTGACGTCAAAGCGCGTAGCTAGGTTCTCTGTAAAGGGTCAGAAAATGATCCTTATGCAGCAGCGGGCACGGGGGCAGCTTAAAAAACCGGGCTGAAAGAGAAGCGTTCATTGAACACAGCTTTCCCATCTCATCGGCTCAGAGTGACATGCAGGGGTACCCTTTTCATTAGGGATCTTTGGAGGCATCTCGGGTGGGAAATCGTTAATATCAGAGCTCAAACGGGGAGCAGCGTATGCCTTATTACGATGAGATACGAAGTGAAGAATGAAATAACTTTTGGCTTGTCTCTCTTCTCCGGAGTTTATTTAGTGTTGACAGTTTCGAATACTTCATTCATATATGTTAGTGTTTGTGGCTAATAAACATCTGATGCATAACTGATTGACATAACTGATTGCGGCACATAAAAAAAACTCATCTACGCTAATACAGGCGTGACGTTCAAGATCATATGGCAATTGCAATTCGCGTAGTGAAGCCTAAATGCAGCTAAAGTCTTTGTAAAGCATTTATGACTTTTTAGTTCATCCCGTAAATTCAGTACGGTGACTATAGGGACATCCATTGTGATGTTGAGATAAATTTATTGAATTTAACATGCATTCGGCTTGCTAAGCTTTGCACCACGATAGAATTTAATGAAAACATATAACAAATATTTTATAAATCATCATTTCTATCCGCCTGACTACGTCCACTGCTGGACAAAGCCTCTTCCATGTTCCCCTAGTCTACTCGGTCCTGTCCTTGCTGATGCCACTTTATACAAGCAAACTACCTAATCTCATCTGCCCACCTAACTTTCTGTCTCCACCTCAATTACTTGCCTTCTCTGAGAATCCATTCAGTTATTCTTGATGACCAGCTTTTATCCTGCCTAAACACGACGTGCCCGGCCCATGTCCATTTCTTCTGCTTGATTTAAACAATATTAAATCCTTAACCCCCATTTGTTCTCTGACCCACTCTGTGCTATTTTTGTCTCTTAATGTTTCGTATTCCTTTCATCGCTCTCCGCGTCGTCCTCAATTTAGGCAGAACCCTCTTTGTAGATCTCCAGGTTTCTGCTCAGATAAGGACCGCCAGTATTCAAATGTTATATACCTTCCTCTTGAGGAAAAGTGGCAATCTGCCAGTCATAGTTTGAGAATGCTTGCCGAATGTGCTCCATCCCATCCTTACGTTTCTAACGACTTCAATCTCGTGGTTCGGCTCTGTGGTTACTACCTGTCCTAAGTAGACTTACTCTTTTACAACTTCAAGTGCACTGCTACCTATCTCGCAGCGCGGTTCTCTTCCGAGGTCATTGTACATACACCGACGAAAACGCTAAATTAACACCTATACCTCGTGTAGATATATTAGTTCTAATTTATTTTTTATCTCTCTATTTCTATCCTCTTTCGGACCCACTTCCCCACCCCGTACAGGGTAGCAAACCAGTTCGTCTAGGTTAACCTCTCTATCTCTTCTATTTATTTATTTATCTCTCTCTCTGAATGATTACTTTTAAAGTAAAAAAAAAACTAACTATTAAAGAAGGTATATCCCACTGCTATGGTTCCACCAGGATCCTACTATAATTCAATCTAGACGTTCCCACGACTTCTCCCCTCTTATGAAAATCTCTAAAGGATCTATATAGATATACAGATGCTTATCTGTTGATATAAATTTCAGCAATGTGCTCGTAAAGTTCCGTCACCGTTCATTATGGTAATGTTGTTGTGACCTTGTGTATGCAACAATGCGTACGCTTAACAAGAGCTGAATATCACGAAGCAACACGTGTTAACACCGTTTATCTGTGTTGTGTTTAGGCGTTACATGTTCACCAATACTTCGGAACTCTCGCATTCTTTATTAAAATGTCAGCATTCAGCAACTATTTTCATTGATAAAAAAATTTAACCTCTTGTAGCCAACGAAACACGCGCTTTCATTTATGTCTCAATAGTTTCATTGTAATCGGTTTAGCACCGTCCTGGCAGTGACATTTCTCTTTCGTTTCGGTCGTGCTTGGACAAGAATATTCGAGCTTACCGACCAAAAGGTTAGCCTCAAAATACAAGGCAACGTAAATTTATTCGAAGTCGTGATATAAAGCTTAGTGTGGATTTCAAAGTGATTGAGCCATAAAATCAAGTAAAATTGGCATATGTAACTACAACTATCTATGTTAAGCTTCCGGTCCTTCAGTACCAGATACCATAAGAAAGTTCATGAGTTATTTGCTGGCTGGCGGCACTTAAAACTATATTGTATACAAAGCTACCTGCTTCACCTTTAGGTTAACGTTTAAGCGTGTAATAATGCCCGTGTGAAAATTTCTGTCCTATCTTTAGTGTACGCCTACACGTTTGTTGAGGGATGAAATGAGTGGTACAAAGAAGCGTGATTTCCAAGGTTAAACTAAAACTTTATTGCGTTCACTGTTCCAAGAAGACAAAAGGAAGTATAAGCTGCTCTTTTGTTACGCAGATAACTTATCTTCTTGTGCAGCAAAAGTGTGACCTATAGGGTTAGATAAGCTTAGCTCATTGTGTCTCTTTAATCATTGTTGTCACTGCTTTGTATTTGCGCCATCTGTTTTCAGCGAACAAGAGTAATTTGTCTTTCCAGATCAAATACGTGAGCTTGAAACGAGTGATGGGCCTCTTTTAATTAAATCCGGTGCTGTCCAGGGTTGGTGTCGCGGTGCGACCTGAACTCTTTATAGTGCAAATTGTCGACGCACAATTACGGCGCCTTCGGTGTCCGCTTTCTTCAGACAGACTCCGTCGTGGAGCACTCGGGCAATTGCGTGGCATTGTGTCCGGCCACAAAATTTATGGCTCGTCCTTAAACTCAGACAGAGATGCTCTGCTGCCTCCTTGAATTGGGGATTCGTTTTACGAGCCGTATGGAGATCGGAGCACTTCTCGTAATACCCTGCACCGTCTCCTCCTAGATCGCAGTATCTCCCAACAATATCTCCCGTTGCGACTGCCAGACAAAGCATCTGCGCCTCCGCTATCACAGTCCTTAAACGGCACCCAGATTTTCCTATCGATTTTTATTGTCGAGTTTATTACTGTGTTGCCGTCACACCACCCAGTGGAGTTTTCCTTTTCCCTCTTCGGTTGTCACGTTAGCCAATCGCAATCGAAGAAGCGGACTATAAACGCAAATAATCGGCATCAAAGTGAACCTGCTATGGAAGATCTGTACGATTAGTTGGTTATACATGTCTGTATTATTACAGAGTCCAAATGTTCCAGACACGGACCGAGAGAGTATAAACACCACAAAGTGCTGCTTCCGTTGGCATAAGAGAATTGATTAAGGGGAAATATTGTCCATAATGGTAAAACGCAGAGCGCAAAGCAGGTGCGATATATGTAAGAACGCACACAGCAGAGAAAAAGTGCTAACTCGCAAATTTTGTTGTTGTTCAAAGCTTTCTTACATATATTACTTGTGCAGCCAGTGTGTGAAAGCACTCTGTTCGTCACAACATCTGTGCTGTGCGCTCTTCTATTTCCCGTACCTATAAATTACGCTTTGTAGATTACCATTCCACCGTCCTATAAATTTCACGGGAGAGCTCCCACCACCGGTGAACGGAAGTCACGGTGTTCAAAATGGAGCCACAGGGACGCCCAAAGATGTTTCTGTGAAGCCGGTGTTGTCGTTATCATTCGAAGCTCAAGATTTTAGACATCTTAGTTCTGAAGATTTGTGATGGAGAAAATCCGGAGAACAAAATCAAGAGAAGCACACAGAAGCGAAACTTATTTTGTACCGGATGAAGAAAACGAGATATCTCACTTTGGCAGCGTTTTTTGACGTGTATACAGTGTTGATCTGAGTCGAGAAGTCTGGTCCGCTGTGATTTATAGGCGCAACAATGAATGTATTCACTGAAACATCACAGCCTTCGTTAATTCCTCTATCTTCTTTTACAATCGTCACCAGTGGCCGTAGTTCAAATTACCAGAATGACATGAAGTATTTGTTATGAAGAAAGAAAGGGGTTGTATTCCGAAACAAAAACTCGAAATCTGCACCCGCATATTATCCTTTCAGTCGAATTTCTTATTGTTGTTTATCTTTATTTTCATGCCTCTGCCACTTAGCCAAGAATATTCTGATTTCAAAAGAGCGGGCTTAGCTTTGCAACATCCAGAGAAAGAACAGCATTGATGAACTGGTGGAACGGTGTGAGGGATGGGCACTGAGGGAAGATAGTGAGGAGGGGGGCAATGAGTGCTCGTACAGGCAAGAGCTTGCTCTAGCTAGGTGGGTGGCAGCAACCACGCACTCTTTCCGTTTCTCTAACCACTATCGTTATCCATCACAGCAGTCACTTAGAGGTAGAACATCTGTTTCGCATGGGATAGGTACACGTGCCACCAGGAACCAATTGATTTTGGCGCTGAGTAGAGATTTATGCGGCGTGGTGCTCCGCTGAGTAAGGTTTGTCGACAATGTGTAAAGGTAACTCGTAAAACACAACAAATCTCTTCCTTCTTCCATTACCATTGTAGGTTGCGCAAGTACACTTGGCCAGGACAACAAGCCGCAAGAGATTCGTATGTGTCCTGCCTCCTGGGCAAAGTTTTGCGCTACCTACAATGCTGAATCATTGCAAACCAGCCCAATCAAACTGTCTATATTTTTTCCATCCTCCGTTCCTCTTAAGACAACCCCGATTCCTGATGTCTGTATTAAAGAAACACACTTATGACAGTCGAGATATCTTTCTCTTCCACTCCAAGAGCTGCAACAAGCATTAAGTGATACCTTGCAAGCGATCCCACTTTGAATTACACCAATAACCCAAACGCTATTCAATTACAGCTTTCGCAGCGCAAAAAGCCGTTGCAAAACTCCCAGGAACAGTTCAACTGCTGTATTCATGAGTTTCGTTGCACAAGCCGAAGGACGTACTGAACAGTCATAAATAGGAGCAATCCAAACATCATTCACTAATACAGCAGGTCTGTTTCGGGAAGCGTATGCACGGTGGCGGATCATGCCTGTGTCACATTTGCGCAATTTTGCAAAGTTTTACGTCAAGAGTGCTTCACATTTGTCTGATATCATGAAACTTCAGATCACGTGTGAGCTTTCCTTGTACGACGTCATTGCAATGTTTCCGCACGATGTCCGAAGAAAAGTATCTATTCGGAGGGCCTATTTCTGCAACATATTTGTCATTCTACAATCAAAATCTTATGGCCACATGACGCATTTTTCTAGCATATTTTTATAACTAGGCTGCTATCATGAACTAAATTTTTCAATTTATTTTGTGCAAGCTCGTGTGCGCGCGCGCGCGCGCGTGTGTGTGTGTGTGTGTGTGTGTGTGCGTGCGTGTGCGTGCATGCGTGTGTGTGCGTGTGTGTGTGTGTGTGTGTGTGTGTGTGTGTGTGTGTGTGTGTGTGTGTGTGTGTGTGTGTGTGTGTGTGTGTGTGTGTGTGTGTGTGTGTGTGTGTGTGTGTGTCTTGAGGGAGAGGGATTCCTTGACGCACCACAGGGTTGTCTACGGCAGAGAGAAAGGCAAATTCTGATTAGACCCTCAAAAATATATTTGAATTCATGGAACAACAGCATCCGTATGTGAAAACTCCAGATGCCGGTGAATCGATATCATTGGTGAGTGAAAAATAAGCACCTCTTTCGGTGAGCGCCTGGCATTTTTCATTTTATCTGACACACCTATATACCGCTCACAATCTGTCTCACTCACGATGTCTCACGGCTTCTGTATGTATGCCGCATTGCGAAAACTTATTTGCGATTCTCTCCTGAAGCTCAAGCTACAAGGCCTATCGAGAATCGATGCGACGTTGACGTGTTTACTCAAACATAAGCCGATGTGAATTCTAAAAAAAACCAAAACAACCAATTATCAACGCAAACATACGTGGTGGGAGCGCAGATTTCAGGCTGCTGTTGAAGAGAAATTCGTAGATGCAGTACAAGAAAAAATTACCGCAATGTAGAAATAACACGTTGTTGTTATTATCAAGATAAAAATATCAACAAACTAACGTATCCGTGGCGACAGAGATCGCACAGGTGAATGCGGAGGAGGTTGCAAACAGTTGACGTGACACTCAGAAAAATGTTTCTACGCGTATTTACTCCGCTTGGAGTGAGGGGAGGTGTTTAGTCAAGGCAAGGGTATATATAATCCCTGCCTTGTATTTGATGATGCCATATCGGTGTAAGTGCTATATCTGGGAGATGTTGCATGTTCCGGTATACTGCCCTTAATAATTGTGGTACTCAGACAGGAAAGAGGCCGCTTACGTTGATTCGAGAAAGCAGGGTACCTTACCATTTCTTACTGAGTGTAAGTTTTACGAAGATATACATACGTAATTAGCAAAGGTAATTACACTCACCATAGTGGGAGAAGCTGCCGTTGTACGAAGTCTACCCAGAATTTCATTTCATATCAGTCCGCAACACGAAAAGCAGTGTATACACTCTGCGCACTACGTTAAAACTGCTGTTGCGGAAATGCGCCAGCATTGAGTCGCCAGGTCTTGCATCAAGCATGATGTTCACGTGACGATTACGTCACGTCTGCTATGTATGAGACCATATTTGCCTCAGCGATAAACGTCGTTTTGCGGCTCGACAATGAGCTTGCCTGCAAACTCCTCGTGTCGATACCACACTTGGTGCGAAAGAGATAAGGAAACACTATTGAGCTCCGGACAAGATGCGTCACAAAACATGACCGAAGGAATATCTGGGGTCTTACTGGTTTTGCGTCCCAAAACATGTTAATATTGTAACGCATGCCTTGAAGCATTACATGGCTGATCTTGGGAAGATGGATGAACATGCTGGCTGCCCCAAGCTGGAGGAAGAAAGAAGACGACAAGACTGCGATCATCAACCTGTTGGCCGCTCCGGCGCTTCTCTTCGCGACCAAAATAAACGGCCCCCTTCAGCCGTATACGTCCTGGTCTTCCTTGTGCGTAACAATATTATGACAGACGCCTTAGTGGAGGGCACCGGAAATTTCGACTGTCTGGTGCTCTTTAACGTGCGCTGTCATCGCACAGTACACGGGCCTCTACAATTTTTGCGTCCAAAGAAGGAAGGAAAACAACTTTATTTTGGTCCTGCGGAATGCGACTGAGTCACGCACTTGGCTCAGACCCATGTAGGGACCGGCCAGTCGAGCCTGCCGGCCACCTTGCGCGCCCGCTGGACAGCCGTAAGCAGATCAGTATTATCGGGGCTGCGTAGAAGCATCTCCTACTCCACCTGCAATTTCACAAAACAAGGTGACCCAAAACACAAGCGTTTGTGCCATCCATGAGCTTCTTTTGTGACGTGTATTTATTGCGTGCAAGAATACTATCATATCCAGCAAACAGAGCATCAAGAATTAAGATAACTTTGCGACTTGAGGTCATTGGCATATCATTCTCAGTCTCGAACAAATACCCGCACTACTGCCCCTCCAAGTTCACTCAAAGCTCAATGACTATACCTCAACATGAAACTATTACGCTTCATCAGCGCAGAACTGGCAACGGTATCGGCAGCACCGTTCATCCCGTCAACATTTTGAGACCTCTTAACATTCGGGACGCTGTACCTGATAGTGATAGTGCCGCGTCGGGCCTACATGTTCTACCGGCATACTCTTCAAGCATAACATAAGGGCACAAGTGCGACGCTAAGCTTTGCTATCTCGTTCATCACCTCCCTATTCACTCAATCATTAACAAAGGAAGTATCTATTTTCATAGGTTTACCTTTTCGACTTTCAGAGTGAAAAACCAGGGGGTGAAGGACTTCTGGTTGGCTCAGTTATTACTTATATGCCCCTATCTTTTTAGTTCTCTCTTCTGTCTCTGTACACCAGTGATTTCAAGCGTACAAATCTTAATAAAAATTGCTTTGAATTAATACAAAGATTTAAATTTATACTAAAACATATACATCAACTTATACACAAACATATAAATCTACATTAACGATTGTAGTGGATGATTTTGTTAAGGCGGCACGCAAAACGCGAACACACACCCAAAACTTATTCCAGACCTTGAGCTAAGACTGCAGTGATAAGGATGTAATGCATGACGCGTGATGTAAAAAAAAAAAAAAGACAGCGCTTCCCAGCGACGATCAGTTTTTTCTATGACCGACGCTCCATGCGCCAATATGAGTGCCCAGCATGCATTTCCTGTTGTTATTTGAGTTTCTGTTTCCGAGCCAAAAGTTCGACCAAACGAAGAGCTTCGTCATGAAGGCGCCGACTGCTTCCTTCGTCCCCGTTACGACCACGTGACAATTTCGGTTCTTTCTACGAATTCTATTACATTTGTTGAGTGACGTTTTCGGTTGCTTTACAAGAGCACTCCTTGCGTATTGCAAGCAGTTTTGATTGATTGATATGTGTGGTTTAACGTCCCAAAACCACCATATGATTATGACAGGCGCTGTAGTGGAGGTCTCCAGAAATTTCGACCACCTGGCGTTCTTTAACGTGCACCCAAATCTGAGCACATGAGCCTTCAACATTTCCACCTCCATCTGAAATGAAGCCGCCGTAGCCGGGATTCGATCCCGTGACCTGCGCAAGGAGTTTTCTAAAGTGTAATATATGGCTGTTTTTTTTATTCTACGGGACCTCTTTGAGAAGGCTCAATTAGAGGTAATATGGGACGGTCATGTTTCGGAAGGTACAGAACAAAGGTTGCGTAACCTGCGTGCTTAATTCACATAATGTACCGTTAATGCATTAGTGGCAGATAACCAGTAGTGTACTTCATGAACGACAAGGGGGGGGGGGGGGGGTGCTGCCTTCCACTTGAATAGAAAAGGAGTCGTATTTCACGTTTGAGGAAATTGGCGGGCATCTTGTATGCAGTGTGTGGGTGATGCTTTCGAATTGCCGGACAAATACGGGCTGTGCGATAGATCGCTTCATTGAATCCATGAGAGCATCATAAGACCGCCAACTCAAACATTTCGGAAAATCAAGTTGCATGCGGGCACCTACATTTTATTAGCTGGAGACGTGGATCATGCCGGGCCTCAATCGTGTTTTGTTAGGAATTGTAAAGTATTCACTGCCTCAAAGTATCTGCGCGTTATATTAGGTTCACTTGGTAGGTTTCCGTTGCTTTCTAGGCGAAATAAATGAAGAACGCTGCTTGCATTTGTTGTAAATAGCGGACAGGTTTGCTGTGAGTTGTAGCCAAAGCATAATGTGCGTGTTGTAGTTGTGTTCTTTTCTGATTGAATCAACCTAGAGCCTGTTACAAGAATGTTTCATAAGCGCCTTAGAATATATCTAAATTTGAGAACCCGAAATAAGGGCCACGGATATAAAGTTTAGGGAACTTTGTCGGTACGTTGTGACTGATGAGCATGTCAAGCTTGTAGTGTGCATGCCTGGACTACTGCTTTTATTTATTTGTTTATTTGTTTGTTTGTTTTCTTCTCTTCTTTTTTTGTATCGAATCTTTATAGCGTCTTTCATAGTGCTTCCAGCTCAGGTCTGCCTACAGAACACCCCAATGAAAGTACGATTATACACCACGCCACCTGGATACTCCCGCGGGGTAACTTGCCAGTCTAGCCTAACCGCCCTGTCGCGGATGGACTGAATGGTCAGAATTTTTTTTTAAAGGTTTGGGCTGCGCAGAAGCGCCTCCACGTGGCCTTGTTCTAAGTCGGGCCGACCAACCCGCACTTCGAAAGCATGTATGCAATGCAGTGGCCGGCCCATTAATGGTGCAGGTGGCGTCGTGAAAATTATGGGGATCAATTTAAGTATGTCAACGAAGCATATAGATGGGTTTGAAGTAAGCGCAACGAGACTGCTTGTGTTCCATTGAGCTATATGAATCTGGGATCGCGAAAGCCCGCCTCGCTATGTACTTTGTAATTTTGTTGTGTGGTTGAAGTATCTTCATGTCCTACGTCTTCCGCGCTGGAGCCCTCAGCCGTGTCGAAAGCAGCGTGGCGGGTGTGTATGCTCGCTGCTATGTGGTCTTGGAAACGCAGGTTAAGAATCCAATTTTCTTGAAAGTGTATATTTTCTGAAAAGTATCATTTCTCATATCGATGGTATTTGTTGTCCAGCAGATCGCTTTTTGTCCGTCAACACGAGATATTTCAATAGATCACCCACATTAAGTGTGCTGTTTCCCTAATATTGTTGTTTTTTTCGCATCATCAGTAAAATGCATACGTATGCTTCAGCTCATTGCACATTTGGCAAATGTCGGTACGTGGCCTAGTGTTCAAGGCACTCGCATTTGCCTCGGCGGGGAAAACGGTTCAATCCCTTTCCTGGAAACCAAGTTTATTAGATGCGAAGCAGCTAACGGCGCAGTTCAATCCGGTGTGTGGCATGACCACCTATACTGCGCCTGTGCGCCCCTACCCATCTCCCCTCTCCTACGCTCCCCCCTCTCTCCGCCTCTATAGCGTTTACAGCCCTACAGAGCATGGTACGTCCCTCTCGCTCTGTCTCCATTCCTACCCCAGCGCTTGTGGGCCTCTGTAAGTGGCTGTAAAACAAGCTGTGGCTTCTCCCCTTGACACTTGCTCAGCAATCACGTGATGGCGTCGGGTAACGAGATTCTGCGTACGCGCCATGAACCCGCGTGATTCCACGTGGTGTGGCGATGAACCCGCGTGGCGTGTTCCGAACTCCAGTGCACTAGAGTTCGGGGCGAGAAACAGCAACAAAAACTACTATGAATTCTCGAGTGATCCACATGCAAGGACGCTTTAACATCGGACAAGGTGCCCGTGATGAACGCAACTTTAAGTCAACCCATGCACTGCTTCGCATGCTACTCATGGTTCCATTTAGTCAGAGATGATGCATTTTTTTGTTTCAATTGCTCATTCGTGGGCTCCAGTTGTGGGTGACGAGTGTTCTATTCTTTTTTTTTTTTTTTTTTGTGGAGAGCAGGATTTTTTGGAACACCACCAGTTACATAGGTCAGTCAATAGAAGCTTCGCTTGCTATATGTCTTGTATACGTCGTGATTGATTATAAGAATAGATGCCGTCCAATCAAGGTCGCTAGTGAGCAGCAAAGCGCTCTTCTAAATAAAATAATGTCTCGAAGTTGACGTCTCACTTTCTAAATATTGCAGATTTCCATAAAAATATACAATGGCAGTTACTACGCTGGTCATTGCAGCACAGAATATGGCTGAAGCTACTTTTGCGTTTACCGGTGCACCATTTCTAAGAAGTGGTCGTGGCACCTATGCAAACGTGATAAAGCAGCCGATGAACCTTCCTCGTCCCCCTCCTCCTCCTGGCTATACAGTTGTGCTACTTCAGCAAGTGATGGCCAAAAAGACATTGGGGCAGCTTCTGTAGAATCGATGTATACCAAGAGCGTAAGTTCCAATGCTAATACACGGTCAATCTTACGCCAACACGAGATGTAGGCTTCACATATAAGCAGAACAAAGACATTTCTTCAGGCTTTTTTCATCAAGTACGGTCGTCAAAGCGATGCTACGGCAAATAATTCACTCCTACCAGCAGATGCGGTCTCCTTCGAATACACCCGAGGGGACTACGACGCTTCAAAATGTGTTTGTTGTGTAAGAATAGCCTCGTGCGCGGCACAGTTTCAGTAGCATCGACCCATTTGCGCTGCAGTGGGCGTGCGGCTAAGAGCACACACATGCATTGCGCAAGGATGATATCCCTCGCATCTTCTTTGGCCATGGCTTTTCCGCTTCGTACTCTATATTTCATCATTCGTGAACCACTTGGAGAGCCTGGTTTAGCAGGATGGCGTCACACCACCCAGGTCCACCTTTCAGTCTCTCTCCCCTTGAAGCAGTGGTCGTACTGTTGAAGCTATGAATATGTAGGTTACTAATGAAATAAAGAGAGAGAAAGATCGAATCCAGAGTGGGAAGAATAGCAGTGTTGTTCCTCCTTTACTGTACTGCATGTGATAAAAAGAAAAAAGGAAAAATTAGGGTACCTTCACACTATTGGCTCCGCAGAAGGTACCTTCGCGTATTTTCGCGTTATTGGCGGTGCAGAAGAACAACACTTTTCTTATTTCCCCAACAATAGCCCTCCCCTTCGCCTCTCACGCACTATAAAACGGCGCAGTGGTGAACTCTTGCACGGATAAAAGTCACGTCTGTTGCCCCAGTATTATTGCCCTTAAGGCCCAATATGGCCATCGTCCAAGCAAATCTTTACTGTTTTTCTCTTATCATGAAGGGTACGGCTGCGCGTACAGATCGGTTGCTGCAATCGGCTGCAACAGATTGGTTGCTTCTTCAAATTAGAACTTCATCTTGATAGCGAGAGAGAAAAAAGAAAGGCAAGGGGATTACCCAAAGGCCCATAAGGTTTGTTACCATGCACTGGAAGAGAAGGATACAGGGCCGAGAAGAGATGCAAAGAGAAAGCAAGAGGTTGGCAGGATCACGCGTGCACTTGGGAGAGCTCATCCAACTCTACAGGAGTCGCACGGATCTGTTGAATTTAAGCACGCCAGAACCACTTCCGTTGAGTTGTGTGCCGTCGAGGCACAGCTCTACGCTTCAAGGCTGCTTATAATAGCCGTGAGTCCAGTCGTGTCCTGTCAGCCCCCCCCCCCCCCACCCCCATACACACACGCACACACACGCAGTCGCTATGTGTCACCCAGTTTACTTGTTCACTTTGCTTTTAAAAAACACATCTACGTGCGTACCTCATAGTGGTCCACGTTGAAGTCCTGGTGAGCGCGTGCCATAAAATTCTTTATTTCCTGTAAAAGGGTGGCTGTCCGGCTTCCCTTGAGCGGCCATCTAAGCGAGTAGGAAAGGAAATATTTTTCTTAACGTCTACGGCAGCAATATGAGGAAGTACTTGTTGCCTTTCGGTCACAATGTTAAAAGCTAGTAACAGCACGAAGATGTTTATTTCAATGGCAATCATAGAGCGGTTCGGGCCACATTAATTCCGCCTTCGCTGTCGCTATTATAGTGCTGCCGCATGCATCCTATAAGTGCAAGCGCAGCTCGCTCACTTGAGTGCTATAGCGTCTCCACAGAGGCTGAATCTGTTTGGTTTGAGAAACGGTGGAGCGAAGTGGAGGCACCATAACTGCTGCGCTCTTTCGCATTAGCGGTGGAACAAGAGTGGTGTTTCAGCTTGCTGATTGAATAAGCGCTAAGCGCGGTGCTCAGGGCTTCGCAACTTGCTGAATAGAGCTTGGAAAATGCTTAAGTTTAAATCTCCTAGCTCCACTTTCTGCTTTCATCTTTTTATTCTTCTGCTCCTGCCTTTTCTTTTCGTTTTTGGTTGGGTTGATGCCTGCTTCCTTGAGGACTACGAGAGATACAGCCACCTTTGTGTTCACTAGCAATAACATTTATTATACCAATCCTCTCTCGAAAACAAAAGAGGGGGGTGGGGAGAACATGAAGGGGAATACAAACACTGCTTATGGTCCAGTTGCTATAGGTTGTTTGTACGCATGTGTGCTTGTAATGGACAAATGGCTATGCATATATATTGCTGACCACTAGAAAAGGGGAGGCCACCCACCACTGCTCCAACAGTCGCGGAGAAAATCGGTGTCTCCATTCCGTGTGCGCAATATAAGGGCGTTCGTTTATGAATGTTACAATAGACTATGGTGAAAAAATAGCGCGAAAACACAGAAAAAATACACACAAGACGAAACAGTACTAGCGCTTACTTTTTGTGACGCATTACTTTGTTTTTCTAGCGCATCGCATCCTATAGGACCGCCACTAACGCACTTTTGGACGGTGAATTGACATAAGTGCGAACCCGTAGGAGTGAACTCAACCTTTCGCAGATCAGTCGGCCACGTTGTGTGCGTTCGTGTAATACAGTAGCAATAAAAAACGGCCTCTGCCTTGTGATTTCTTTTGCTCACCTGCCCAATGCCGGTTGCCGGAAACAGGCTTCATGTCGATTCGGATGAACAAGGATAGAAGACGAAGGAACGCCCGGGACTTAAGCCAGATGTGCGTGTTGTTCTCCATTCGAAATGCAGGAGTGAGGGTGTTGTGAAACCAAAAGGAAGAGTGGAAGGAGAAAGGATGAGGGGCGTTCTATTATTGTGAACACGTGCGGCTGTTCATTACGCCTGCGATCGATCACTCAGGGACCGTCGATTTCAAGATGCGTAACAATGCCCACGTCGCTTTGAAATCTCGCGCCGCATGCAATCGCTTTTCCTGAATACAATCTACGAACTGCGCGTAAGCGCTGTCGCGTAATAATTGCCGTTATGTGTCAGTCTACACCGACAAGCCACATTGGACTTGAACCCTTGGAAATTTCGGTAAGAGCAGCAATAGGGGCTGGTTGGTTGCACATCTTCGCGGGCAATGAAGAAAATGTACTACTGCGGACTGTGTCCGTAGGGTATCTAGTGCATCCTAGCACAATAAAAACGTGGTTACCCAACAAAATTTCAGGAATATCGGCTGTGAGGCCAACATCATTATAACAAAGCAGCAAAAACATATTACACAAGAAGGGACTTCATTTTCGAAAACACGCTTATTTCTGTTAAATCTGATTATGGTGTCTGTGAAAAGGAAGTGATAGAGAGAATATGGTACTGAAAATAAAGTTGATTTAACCGTGAAGTGATTCAATCTATATAGCTCGCTAAAACTAGAAGCCTTTATGCTCCACCACTATGTTTTCGTCTTCGCTGAGGCGAACAGCCATGCACGAGAAAGAACCCGACCTCAATAGCAAAAACTAAACACCATATTTAATCATTGTCTTTCAGGCAATCACACGGGTGGTAGCCACGTTGAACTTGGCCAGCCTTGACCCACGTCGTCCGAACGATAAATACCTGTCCGAGAAAAGAAAAACGGAAGGAAAAGAAAGACAGAAATATAAAATGCTTGTTTACGTAGAGACAAACATATGGAAGATTAGTATTTGAAGTAGAACGATCGCGACTTTTATCATCGATCGCGGCTTTTATCAAGTTTTACTTCTACGGTAACAGAAACTCTAAAATGAGATAAAAACTAACGTACCATGAAGGTGGCCAGGTACGGCGTCCCAAGTTCTTGTGGCGTGGCGCAGCTTTGTCGGTAGTAAACGCAGTGCAGCGTGGCATTGGTATACAGAGTTTTGATGCCGACCAGTGCGACGATATGAAACTCCTAGAATGCACGGACGTCTCTATACGGGCAAAGATGGCTGGGCTCGGCCCATCTCAGCTGCTGCTTGGAGCCCCGGCGATGTCGTTCACCTCGACTGCACGTGACTGCACAAACAAGCACAAAGCGAGGAGATTGACGTTGCACTGGTTTCGTTCCCGCCCACAGAATCATTCCACTCTTTCATTCATTCATTCATTCATTCATTCATTTGTTCAATCATTCGTTCATTCATTCATTCTTCATTTATTAGTATAAAATATCTTTATTGTACTAGTTGGCCCTGTGACAGCAAAAAAAAGTTTCAAAAATAACTAAACTAGAACGTTGGTAGCCACTTGCGAAGACAGATGATTCATTCATTCATTCATTCATTCATTCATTCATTCATTCATTCATTCATTCATTCATAGTTTAAAAATCTGTACAGTGAAAAACTAAACTAAATGTTCAGTGGTGAAGCAGTCTATCACACATACATTCTATTCTACTACTTTGATTGTTTTCCCTTGAAAAGGTTTAGCGGATTCCATTCAATAAGTATTTCACTGAGACTAGGTGACATGACACCACCATTTCGCTGCGCTGCACTGAAACATCAGAACAAAACAATATGTGTTCAGTCCTCTCGTTTCCTCCTGATGTTTTAGTATAGCCCAACAAAAGAACGAGGTGAGTAGTATGGGGAACAAAAAAAATCACAGAATATCCACGGAGTGAATTATGATGAGTGGGGCGAGCGCCCGTCAGTCCGTCCGCTTTTCCGTCCATACATTCGTTCTTGCTTTCGTCCGTCCGCGTGAGCATCCGCGCGTCCGTCCATGCGTCCGTCCATGCGTTCGTCCATGTGTCCGTCCATGAGTCCATTCATCCGTCTGTCAGTCCGTTCGTGCATTCATCCGTCCGTACGTCCGCGCGTCCATGCATCTGTCCGTACATCTTCTAGTCTGTCTGTCCGTCCCTCCGTGTGTCCATCTAGTGAACACTCCAAGTACCGGCATCTCCAAACTCGCATCCCCTGTGGCACATACCCGCTCTAGAGCGAGTATGTGCCACCGGTGGCTACGTACGACAACCACGGAGAAAGGACAGACCCACACACTAAGAAGCTTCGCCCCTGAAGAGTGGGTGCTGTGACTGATATTTCGATTTCGCTTCATCACTTGCTCGCTAAGCGTTCATGCATGGCAAGGGCAACATTCTACAGATTTCTAAACATGTAATTTGCCAATTTATACGTCTTTTGAGTGCCTTTCTATTGAACTCGCACAAGACAAGCGAAGATCTGAAGCGTGTACAGCTGGAAAGGATAGGTGCGATAAGCTTCTAATGCTTTGCTCGAAATACGATCTTGGAAGAAGATCGAGCCACCAATTTCGTAATCGTGTTTACACATAGGCAGGAGAGGGGTATGCACGAGTAAAAGTGGGCTTTAGCTACACAGAGGAGCTGGCAAACAAGGCAAGATAATGGAGGAACAACGGATTCGAGATCACTTGACGTCACACAGACCCCAGTGTCGTAAACCCGCGATACCGAATATACGCCGCCCGCGCTTTTCCTCGGATCGGAAAGTGAGGCCGTCGTCCCCCCTGTGTGTATCTGCTTTACTTTACTTTTCTACGTGAGCTATTGTGCCCATCAGCCGAGGCATACAATGGGCAGTGTTGTGCGTCTTTGCAAACATAAGCCAGTGCGAAGAGCTGAGCCATTCGATCGCCTCGTCGCGGCAGCTATAGCACACGTGAGTCTCTGAAAATTTCTCTTCCCGATGCTCGACGTCTCTAGTCTGTCTCGAGCAACACGATGCATGATCTCGCCAAAGTGTTCATTGCTCTCAGTGGCGGTATCAACGGCCCCGAAATATTTGCTATCTCTGCAGAGATAGCAAATAAGCTGTTAGGAGAGGTCCCCGGCTGTGGTTTTGGTGCGCTGAATGCTTTCGATAATGTGGCACGTATCTGTTCTATTCTATTCTAACTTTCTTGCTGTGGAAAGGCTGAGATCTTCATTACCTCGGCTACATCATTTTCATAACTTCTGCAGCGAAAAAAAATGTTACCGGAAACCAAAGGTAAGCAAAAAAACACACAGATAAGATGCTATAAGTGCACCGCGAAGGTACGGTGAGCAAAGCAGCCAGTTTGCAGCCAACTCTTCCACCTGCCCACACGATTAAGAAAGACTCCGTAATGAACTTCAGTAACACTTCTTTCGGACCTAGTTGGTTCATAATCATATAGAGGTACTTTTACAGCGCCTAAACACAGACACTCTTTCTATGTGGTGAGTCTGTGATTGCACTGTAAAAGCACCCCCGAAATTAAGGGCTCAGAAAACTTCGTCCAAGGGAAGCTCCAAATCGTGTACCTAAATTTAAGCACATGGATCTCTAGCATCTTGTATCCACCGACATGCGACTCTGATCAAACATTTGTGATATTCTATTATTATTTGCCGCGCTCAAAGGGTTAGAGACTTCAGTAGTCATCTCAGCATATCAGCAGGAATTTTCTTAAAGCCAAACAGAATCGCTTACTCCTCCTGACCATCCTCCCTTCCTCCGGTGTAAGCGGCGCAGGTGACTTCCAGGAGAGGCCGCGTTTCGGGCACGGGGACAACCAATGCGCGGTACGCTTCGTGGTTGGCCATGGTCCCTCGCGCACTTCTTGCGTCTGCAACGAGCGTCCTGTTCTGCGTGTTCCCGTCTTCTGACTTGCTTACGTCCTGTAAAAAAAAAAAGAAATGGCAAGGGCCCTTACTAAGGGCGTCGTCAAGTGTATGAGCACAGGTCCGTACTTATAAGCAGTCTTGACATGTAGCTTACAGTCTTCGCATAGTGCCAGTATTTGTAGCATAGCTGCCGGTAACGGAGCTTGCTCTCATACTCGTAAATGTTATAGCAGTACTAATGGTGTTTATTACGTTATCGAAGTTAAGTATCGCACATTATAAATGAATATATACTCATGATATGTGGGGCTTAACGTCCCAAAACCACCATATGATTATGAGGGACGCCGTAGTGGAGGACTTCGGAAATTTCGACCACCTGGGGTTTTAAACGTGTGCCCAAATCTGAGCACACGGGCCTACAACATTTCCGCCTCCATCGGAAATGCAGCCGCCGCAGCCGGGATTCGATCCCGCGACTTGCGGGTCACCTTAGCCACTAGACCATCGCGGCGGGGCATGAATATATACTCAAGAGTGTGATTACCCTTATCCCAACTAAAAAAGTACCAGCTGTGGTTTCATAATATGGAATGCAACGAAATATCATTTAGAGCCTCCACAAGTAGTAGTGGTAGTAGTAGTAGTAGTAGTAGCAGCAACAGCACTAGTATAGTAGTAGCAGCAGCAGTAGTAGTAGTAGTAGTAGCAACAGCACTATTATACTATAGTAGTAGTAGTAGTAGTAGTAGTAGTAGTAGTAGTAGTAGTAGTAGTAGCATTATCATTCTTACTTCTGCTATAGTATAAGGTAGCGATTGACGACCCTAATTATAGCGCGCTTCTCAAAAGATTCCCTAGGTACCGTACCTCCTCATGCAGAGTTTTAAGTCGGGACATTGGTTCTTACCAACACGCAGGAGTTCTCTTGAACGTCCGAGTCGTCGCCTGACGGCTGCAGTGACGTTTCAGCGGTGGAGATGTGAAGCCCGCTCGATAACTCTTCGGGACCAGCTGCGAATGCACTCGTAGCTTCCAGGAGGCCACGATGCGGGGACAGCTTGCTTCCCATGCCAGCCGCTGTGTCTGCGTAAGCAGGAGGTTGCACGGCCAACGCGTGAGGACATTTCATTTATTACCCGTATCATGGACCGCCAGATTGCAGCTAACTGGGTTGGTTGGTTGGTTACGTCATTAAGGCGAGAACAAAGATTGCTAGACACGGAACGCTGGTAGAAGGACAGGACGCTGATGTCTGTCGTACTACCAGCAGCCCGTCATTCGATCTAGTACCACCCTATGTCTAGCGCTATTTGTTACCGCCTTACCCGTATTTTGTTATTCTTTCAGAGAGAAGCCGGAAAGGTTACTTAATAGTATAGTGAACATGTTTGACTTGGAACTGCGACTGACGGGACTTGCGCCAGGAAGCGTTCCCCTCTCAAGAGATGTGACTGTTTGCGAAATTGGTTACTTGCTCACAAGCTCACACAGGTAACACAGGTTAAGTGCGATGATACTTTCTTCCTCTGACCTCGTCTAGTTTAAACCACCCACCAGTCGATGATTACGAAGTGTGCACTGCGACCGAAGCTAACAAGCCGCGTGCTCGTCAGTCGCTGTTTCGTTAACTTCATAATAATAATTGTTGTAGTTTAGCATGCCGAAACCGCAATATGGTTATGAGAGACGCCACAGTAGATGGCTTCGGTGATTTCAACTACCTGAGTTTCCCGGGTTTCCTTAACATGCACCTATATCTAATTCCGCAGACCTCAGGGATATTTGCCTCCTTCAAACTTTTGTTGAAGTTCTGACTGCAAAGCTTACACTGTGCTAGCCCTAGTAAAAGGGTTTCATCAATTCGCCTGCAAAACGTATTTTTATTGCCTGTTAAGTTGTTACTCTGTGTGTATACTCGTAGAAAGGCAGTATAGGAGAAGGAGGCGTGTTTACTTTATTTGTTTAGACTTCTCTTACAGCGTCACTTGCTTACGAAATTTATATATTAATAATTTTTCCCTCAATCAACAAATAACCACCGCATAAGATCACGTACTACTTTTTATAATGTCAGGAGTGACGTCTGCGACGTGCATGGGAATTTAAGCGGGAGGAGGCAGCCTCTCGAAGTTTTTGCCTGGACTCTCCTTGCTTCCAAAGAACTTGCTTGTCGGGGATGTTCCCGTATTACCGAGATTCTGGCACCATCTCTGGAGGCTGTACCGCACCAAGAGGTATTTTTAGGGTCTTTCACACAAAAAAAAACTTGAAAAAGGCCGTCGTCAATTTGACGCAGCACGAGACGTGGAAACGCACGAGTAGGTAGCGACGAAAGTGCAAACAGCACGAACGTCGAAGCATGGGTGACCTGAATGAAACTATTGATCAGTTTAAGTGAACGCTCCCCGCATACGAATTGTCACAAGGCGCAATCGTCGCCATGAACATGCTACAAAAGGCGAAACGAAAGGACGGTCCTGCGTATGGCCGGTAATACCACCCGCTTGGAGACCAGATCCGTAGCTGAGACGTGAAATGCAAGCTTTCGTAACATGCCGCCTGCGAAACAAAACAAAAACCGTTGCTAACGCTAGTCGTACATAGAGATAGTCGATGGAGCAAGCAAACGATAACCATGCGGCCTGAGCTCTCCAGCTAGATTGCCACTTTTTAAAGTTCGAGCTCGTTTTTCAGACGACGTCTGTAGAGAATATGCCTTGTAGAATTTCATGTGGTTTCACGGTTGCCAAGGCCCCCCTTTAACAATGAAAGTTCATCTCCGAGTTCACTTCGCCCTTCTCTTCTTTATATATATATATATATATATATATATATATATATATATATATATATATATATATATATATATATATATATATATATATATATATATATATATATATATATATATATATTTATATATATATATATATATATATATATATATATATATATATATATATATATATATATATATATATATATATATATATATATATAGATATATATATAGTGTTTTTGCTATAAAAAAGAACAACAAGACCCAAGAACACGGTGAAACAGAGTCTAGGGGAGTTTTATGTTGCTGCATGGCTGTAGCCGCGAATGTCTTTAGATGCGCAAGTACTTTAGAGTAGAAGCTCGGGCGTGGTTGTGAAACATCGAAAGGAACACAAAGCGAGTGTTTTGTTTCAACATCAAAATAGCTTGTAATGTTTTGCAAACACATAAAACTAGTGAAACAAAGGGCAAGCGCCCAGCTCTTCGTTTATGCAAGTCTGCAAATAAGCGTTTCAGTGACTCTTAAAAAGAAGATAAGTGCAAGAAATAACAAAAGATGCACCTAAAGCAAGAATGCTAATGTCGAACTTCGAAGAACGTGTTACCGCAACTCAGTACTCTACTGCAAATTATGTAGTTTATCCGGTATATTTTCCTTACCATATATGCTAAAATCATGTCAATTCGAATTATTAAGCAAGGGGACAACAGGATCAAGAAACTTATCAATCCGAGTGCCTATGCGTACTCCTCTGAATTCTCTTCACCACCTTTAAAGTGCCCCTAAACCTCTTTGAGTAAAAAGACGAGATACTGGTTTCTTTGTCACCTTCACTATAGGCTCTTACTGGCACTGTCTCTTCTTCGTAAATTTCTTATAACACGTGATAAATAATAAAGAAATTCACCGCCAACCAAGCACTCCGTACGAGTGATTAACCAGTGAAAGATGAAACATGGGGCCCCGGTGTTCAGCAGTTGGTTCAAGCCGACGTGGAAATGAAGCCTTTCACAATTATTGGTTACATGTTCGTGCTTCTCAATGAGGCCATAGACACACGTTTGGCTTGGGTTTACCACAGCCTTTACTTCACATGCCACACACTTTGCCTCGTGAGGCACGTCGCGCCTCGTGGTCATGAAGGAGCGTAATGAACAGTTAAATGCGTTTCGCAATGCGTTAATCACGGTGGTTGTTCTCGAACCACTGACGGTCACAAGCACCACAGATCAATCCAAAGTGCCGCTGGAGAAACCCCTGCTGAAAGCGGGTGTTTGCCACATCAAACGTGTTGTCACTCCAACGTTGGCACTCCAACGCCACTTGTTCGGCGCAGGCAGAGCGCCTTGTCGGCTATAGGCAGACATAAATTAGTGCATTTTTCTCTTCTTCTAGAACCCCGCATTCATTGCTCGGCGCGGCGTTGTTTCAAGCGTTTGACATCGCGAGCTAACTCGGAGGCGTGGTTTCCAGGATGCGCCCGACACCGCCGCTTGCATTCCCGTTCGCCATTTATCGCGGCTGGAAAGGCTGCCGGCACTCGACCCACCGGGTCTTTTTTTTTTTTGCCAGGGCTGCACCGTCGGCCCAGTGAATGCAAGCTCTCTCACGTTTTCACTGTCTTCCAGAGTTGTCCGTGTCATAGCCATGTGCAAGGTTTCAGGAGAAACCGGTGCAGACGAGATCGGTGCCATGGCTGTGACGAGATGGACGACGTCCCTCACAGCGTAACCAATGGCGCGCATGGTCAAGTAGTACGCTGAGAATGACGTAACTGATCAGGCAACCAATGGAGGCCGCTCAAGACACCACTGAAAAGCAGTTTTACGTTTCTCCTAGCCATATGAAGCTTTCGCTGTATTAGCTAAGGTTTTACGTCCCAAAACCATGATGTTATCACTAGGTACACCACAGTGGAGGGCTCCGGAAGTTCTGACCATCTGTTATTATTTAACGTGCGCTGACATCACACACTACACGGGGCCCTACTATTTTGCCTCCATGGAAACGCGACCACCGCAAGGGCAGCGGCCGAGCACCGTAGCCACTTGTGGCCGACAAGTGTCCGCCATGGTAGAACGCCTAGCGTGGAACATCTCAGGATTTTCACATTTTTCGGCTAAACGCTGTTATGTCGTTTAGAAGAAGCAAGCGTTGCGTGAGTTGGTATATCAATTTGGATGACATTTTGCACACACACAAAAAAAAAACAGCCAAGAAGTAAGAGCACAGACTGGGCCTCTGTGTGCTCTCTTCCTTTTCGTTCATTTTTTTTCTTGCGCAAGATGCCATTCACACTGTTATGTCGGTTTTCGTCATTGGAAAAACACAAAACGAAGTGAAATTTGTTCATCGCCCACGATGATCATGCGAGACAAGGCGTGTGGCTGCATGGCAAAGCAGGGTAGGTGACAATTCGCAACTAATCTTCCTAGTGTATGGACCAATCAAGAACTCACTTATTCGTGACGTCATCTGAACGGACTGCTGACGTTACGAATCGGGCCAAAACGAAGGAGAATATGTGCAGAGGAGGGCTGTTTCTTGGGCTAGTTGGAGAAGCATGCTGCATTATATGTGAAGCATTTCTTAGCGAACTACGGCAACTTTGAGCGTATCTATCTATCTAGCCGCCTACGAATTTTAGCTCCCCTGGCCGTTATATATGGTATCGAGACCAAACTTGGTATGGCATAACATAACTGTATGAGGAACATATTTGACTAGTCATTACATGAAAATCATGACATGTATGTCATGAATATTATGATTTACATTTCATGGTCCTGCAGCTCTTGCGATGGCTTCGTTCACATGGCATGTTACAAAACTAGTATGGTATGACATTATTGCATGGCGAACAAAAGCAACAAACCCTAACATGAAAATCACGACATGCGTGTCATGTAACGACATGACTACATGCCACGCTCATGATGCGCTCACGGCCGTTACGCTAGCGTCACATATACCAAGCGGTATTACAGTACGTGAATGGATGGCGAAGGTATGTGACTGGTGCAAACATGATAAACATGAGATCCGTGTCTAGTGAGAACATGACTACATGCCACAGTCAAAAAGCCAATACATTTCGACGTGACGTGGTGCGCGTGCTTGCCGGCGTTCATTTCATCGCGTCACGCCGGTGTTGACACGCGAGGCACCGGTCCTTCCATATATTCGCAGGCGTGCGTCACGCTGCGTTGCTTTGACGCATGCGCGTTTCAGTGCGTCCGGTGTCCCTCCGTCACGAAAAGAGGGTGACGCAGCGTTGTCTGGGTAACACATCGGCGCGAAATGCAGCATGTCGCGTTTTGCGCCGGTTGCTGTCGGGCCGCGCGCACGGACGCTTGTCGCACCTGGCGTCAGACTATAGAGTGATTACGTTTTTCTAACGTTGCGTCGCTGTGCCCAGAGTGCTCGCGCGTCAACGCTACGTTGGAGTATATTCCGCCCTTCGTGATGCGCTCGCAGCCGTTTTTCCACCTCTACATATACCTAATTTTGTGTTACGTGGCGTCAATGGATGACTCAATCTATGACTGGTGCAAGCATGATAATCCTGACACGCGTGTCATGTAAGAACGTGACAACATACCACGCTCATAGCTTGCTCGCGGCCGTTTCGCTAGCTCCACATATACTAAATTTGGTATCATGTGACGTGAATAGATGACGAAGGTAAACGACACATAAACATGGTAATCATGACACGGAAGTCATGTACGGCAACATATACATCCACCTCGTACCATTATGCTGACTTTAAAGTGACATATCAACATTTCTCATTCGTGCTTCACATATAATCAATTTACACTGTACGTGGGATCTGCCTTTTTTTTTGGACACGCTCGAAAAACAAGGATGCCGGAAGGCACACAGAGAAAGCGGGACGATTAAAGCACTCAGCCTCACTGACGTGAAACCCGCGAGAGGCGAAGCATACGGTGATTTGTGAGAGACTTCTTTTATGGGCCAGTATTGGTGCCAAGCCTGAAACAGGCCCCGCCGCGGTGCCCTAGCGGCTAAGGTACTCGGCTGCTGACCCGCAGGTCGCGGGAACAAATCCTGGCTGCGGTCGCTTCATTTCCGATGGAGGTGGAAATGTTGTAGGCTCGCGTACTCAGATTTGGGTACATGTTAAAGAACCCCAGATGGTCGAAATCTCCGGAGCCCTCCACTACGGTTCCTCTCATAATCATATGGTGGTTTCGGGACGTTAAACGCCACATATCAATCAATCAAATCAAGCCTGAAACGGGGCACGTATAGGAAAAGGTGCTTCCGTTCCACTAACGTCGTCAGGAAGCTCTGCGGAATGCAGCTTCCCACAAGGGGTGCTTCCTTATCTTCTTAACCTCTACATTCCTGGTTTGAGGCCTCTACGGCTTGTAGGGGAAAGTGTTTAAGCTCCACCAACGTCGTAGGGCTATTTGTTGTCTTCTTCATTCTGACTGTACCGGTGGCGAGTAGTGGGGTGTATTCAATTTTCGTGGCACAGACTCGTTTTTATGGTAGACCCTGACGACACGGCACACCGTGACGACAACAGATGCCGGAAAGACGAACCCCTAAAGTCTCTCGCACATAAAACAAACGAACGCTCGTGTGCGTGCGTCACTGTTTTCTCGCCATTCAGGTACGTCCAAAAATGCAATAACACGATAGAATAACGCGCTCCTTTGTATTTTCAGAGGAGGTTTAGAGAAGCTTTCTTATAGACTGAAGCATATACTTGAAGACATGAATGTGCCGCAACTCACTGTGTTCTAATAATTTTTTTTTCAGTTTTAAGAATTGATTTCGTTTTAATAACACTTTTTACATGTGGAAACTCACCGCCATTGGGCACGGTTGATTGGGTCACCATGCTGGTCGAAGTCTGGCTTACGTGCTTCGACTGGGGTTGCATGCGACCTGGCCAAGTAGCCACGCTGCTTATCTTCGAGCGTTCCCCGCGACTGCTGTAACCTGAGAGCACCGGGAGCTGCGGGAATCGATGTGCAATGGCCAACAGACGAACGAATTAGACACATAATGAATAAAAATACGGATAAGGAGCAGCGCGGAGGCTATCTATCTATCTATCTATCTATCTATCTATCTATCTATCTATCTATCTATCTATCTATCTATCTATCTATCTATCTATCTATCTATCTATCTCTAGGACGATGCATTTCTGGCATTTATGAATACAGTTTGAATAAACGTACAGTGGTTTTCATTCGCTGCAGTGCGGGTCACGCACTCACATTGGCTCGTTGCATTGATTCATGGCAAAACGCGAAAACGACTCAAGTTTTCCGATGACGTGCCCGCAAGTTGGTGTGTGTATATATATATATATATATATATATATATATATATATATATATATATATATATATATATATATATATATATATATATATATATATATATATATATATAGTGTAGCGGAAGCTGCTAAGCACCACCGCATGCGGTGGTGCTTAGCAGCTTCCGCTACAATATAATGCCACATTCCATTTCCCAAGTTTTTGTTATCGCCCCAAAACACCACACGATTCTCAGCGCAAACCGCGCCGCCAGCGATAACGCTAGAACATTCGACGGCAAAAGTATAAATGCCGACACGCTTCGCCGCTTGTCAGCTTTTGATCGAAGGCCGACGCTCCGTTCGCCGCGTGCACAAGAGGGGTGTCTAAACGAGAACTGTATGTATAAAATGATGTAAAAAGTTCTTTTGAGTATGAAGTTCTCTATAAACTTCTCTTTGTATCAGTCCGAGACTGCTATCTGTGCGAGACTGCTGCTGTAATTGGACTTTCCGTTTACCGGGCACAGGTTCGCCCTAATAAACAGTTAAATCCCAACACGAAGTCTCCTGTCTTCGGCCACGTCATGAACCTGTGACATCTGGTGCAGGTGCTGGGTACCGATCCCAGTACCTGACTATTCCGTCACGCTGACCCAGACATGCCTGAGGAGAAAAAAGTTTGTTTCCTCATGCGAGAGGTCAAACAGGAGCTCTTCGCGGGACTGATGAGAAACCCAATGAAAATCGTCCAAGAATTTGTAGCCGAAGCGACCACTATCGAAAAGACCCTGGACATGCGCACCAGACAATATAATCGTCGCCTGACTGCAGACTGCGCTGCTGCTCAAGCCAGTAATTCCGGAGACCTGCGTGAAACGATCCGAGCGATCGTGCGGGAAGAGCTGCGCAAGCTGTTGCCTTCGGCGCAGCCTCAAGTGGATTCAATCGCCGACATTGTGCGAGAAGAAGTTCAGCAATCGCTTCAAATTCTCCACGCACCGCTGCCCGAGCCACAAGCTATGAGCTACGCCGCTGCACTGCACCACAGCGCTCCTCCCCGTCCACGCCAAAACGCCGCCCCATCGCACTTCCGTCGACAGACGTCACCGCCGCCACCACCCCCACCGACGTCATACCGTTCGCCAGCGGCCCAGCGCAGTGCACCGAGGAAGACTGGCGTCTGGCGCACCCCTGACCATCGCCCGCTCTGCTACCACTGCGGCGAGGCCGGACACACATACCGCCGTTGCCAGTACTGACAGATGGGACTGCATGGCTTCGCCGTCAATGCACCGCGTCCACAGCCAGGAGAACGACCACGTGACATCGCCGACTACCTGACAGGAACTCGGTGGACACCACGAAGCCCTTCGCGTTCGCCGTCGCCCAGCCGCCGCACGTCACCGCACCACCGGCAGTACTCTGGCACAACGCGGGGCCGGTCTCTTAGCCCGTATCCGGGAAACTAAGGGCAGCAACCGGTGGAGGTGCGGTTGCTGTGCGACGAACTACCGAAGATCCTCCGATGACGACGACGCCGCGACGGAGCTTTCCGAACACAACGCCAACCAGGCAAAGCCCTGACGGCGAAAGCTCACTTACCGAAGGTGGCCTGACGACGCAACATGGAAGCAGCGGAACAAGCCGACGCAGCCGTGACCCGACGCCACGCCCTAACTGTAATGTGAGACGGCGAACTAGCGACCTCGACGTTCTTATCGACGGCCACAGTGTGACCGCTCTCGTCGATACTGGAGCCGACTATTCTGTCATCAATGGGTCGTTCGCCGCGAAGTTAAAGAAAGTTAGGACAGCTTGGAAAGGCCCTGAAATCCGCACAGCCGGAGGTCATCTCGTAACGCCTGCAGGAATCTGCACAGCGAGAGTCACCATTAACGGCTGTATTTATCCTACAGGCTTCGTAGTCCTACAGCGTTGCTCGAGAGATGTCATCCTTGGCATGGACTTCTTATGCCTCCATGGTGCTGTCATCAACCTCAAAACAAAGTCGATAACGTTATCCACAGAAGAAGCACTACCACCGCGCACGCCGTCAGGACACCATGCCTTGAATGTGCTGGAAGAACAAGTCACCATTCCGCCTCGCTCAAGCGTCATTATTTCAGTAGGCGCTCCTAAATCACCTGACTTGGAAGGCGTCGTTGAAGGCAGTCACCATCTGTTGGTCACCCGAAATATTTGCGTCGCAAGAGGAATCACAGAGCTGTGGGGAGGCAAAGCAATGATTATGCTCACGAATTTCAGCAATGAGTACAAACAAGTGAACAAAGGAACAACGGTCGCATACATCGAAGAAATTGTCGAAGCCACCAGTGCTTTCGCCCTCGCCGATTCTGCGGAACCTGCTCAGAGGAACCAAGCCCCTCCCATAGCTTTCGACGTCAATCCCAAACTTCTGAACGATAAGCAAGAACAGCTCAAGGCCCGGCTCCTGCAATACGAAGATTGCTTTTTGTCGTCATCGAAAATTCGGCAGACCCCAATCACGAAACATCGCATCATAGCCGATGAAAATGCCAGACCACTCCGTCAGAGTCCGTACAGGGTTTCGACGCGAGAACGTGAGGCCATGAAGAGACAAGTTGATGAAATGCTGCGGGATGACATTATCCAACCGTCCAAGAGTCCATGGGCGTCCCCCTTGGTGTTAGTGAAGAAAAAGGATGGGGCCCTACGTTTCTGCGTCGATTATCGCCGCCTGAACAAAATCACAAGAAACGACGTGTATCCTTTCCCACGAATGTACGACGCACTTGATCGGCTCCATAACGCCAAGTACTTTTCGTCAATGGACCTTAAGACTGGCTATTGGCAAATCGAAGTCGACGAAAGAGACCGAGAGAAGACGGCGCTTATAACACCGGACGGCCTCTTCGAGTTTAAGGTGATGCCCTTCGGCCTTCGCTCAGCGCCTGCAACTTTTCAACGCATTATGGATACAGTAATGGCAGGATTGAAGTGGCAGACTTTCCTTGTTCACTTGGACGACGTCGTCGTGTTTTCCTCGAGTTTCGACGAGCATCTTCGGCGCCTTGAAGCTGTACTTCAAGCCATCAAGACGTCCGGACTCACACT
The DNA here is from genome assembly GCF_043290135.1 of Rhipicephalus microplus. Lineage (NCBI taxonomy): Eukaryota > Metazoa > Arthropoda > Arachnida > Ixodida > Ixodidae > Rhipicephalus > Rhipicephalus microplus. Next base: position 271,463,995 of record NC_134701.1, on the reverse strand, counting down.
GAAGCCAGAAAAGTGCAGATTTGCGTATGAGGAGCTCTTGTTTCTGGGGCACGTTATCAGCAAGTCTGGAGTTTGTCCCGATCCACGGAAAACAGCCGTCATCGCTGACTTCCCCTCGCCCACTGAGAAGAAAGCCGTATGCCGATTTCTGGGCCTGTGCGCCTATTATAGGCGGTTCGTGAAAAACTTCGCCCGCATCACCGATCCTCTCACTAACCTTACCAAGGCCGACGTGGAGTTCAAGTGGGAAACGCCACAGGAACACGTTTTTCAGGAGCTTAAACATCGCCTCCAGACGCCTCGGTTACTTGCCCATTTCGACGAATTCGCCGAGACATAAATACATACTGACGCAAGCAGCGTAGGTCTTGGCGCCGTTCTTGTGCAGAGGGCTGACGGACTTGAAAGTGTTATTAGTTACGCCGGCCGATCGCTATCCAAAGCAGAAGCAAATTATTCCACAACAGAAAAGGAGTGCTTTGCCATCATCTGGGCTACGTCGAAATTTCGCCCCTACCTCTACGGCAGGCCCTTCAAAGTTGTGACCGACCACAACGCCTTGTGTTGGCTAGCCACCTCGAAGGACCCTTCAGGTCGCCTCGCACGATGGAGCCTGAGACTTCAAGAATATTACATTACTGTCATTTACAAGCCCGGCAAAAAACACTCCGACGCCGACTGTCTCTCTCGTGCGCCTGTCGACCAACCGCTACCCGACGATCCGGATGACGACTACTTCTTGGGAACGATAGCTACAGACGACTTCGCTGAACGACAGCGGGCCGACCCGGAACTTAAGGCCTTAATAGAATATCCTCGAAGGCAGGACTGCCGAAGTCCCGAAGGTATTCAAGCGCGCACTTGCATCGTTCTTTCTACAAAACGGTCTTCTACAAAAGAAAAACTTTTCACCGCTTCGACCTAAGTACCTCCTTGTGGTGCCTTCAGCTCTGCGACCAGAACTCCTGCAGGCCCTGCACGACAATCCGACAGCAGGGCACCTTGGTGTTTCTCGCACACTCGCGAGGATACAAGAAAGGTACTACTGCCCACGTCTTACCACCGACGTCACTCGTTATGTGAGGACATGCCGGGACTGTCAGCGACGCAAGACACCGCCGACAAGGCCAGCGGAACTTCTGCAGCCAATTGATCTACCTTGCCGACCTTTCCAGCAGATTGGTGTGGACCTACTGGGGCTGTTCCCGACGTCGCCTTTCGGAAACAAGTGGATCGTGGTAGCTACCGACTACCTCACCCGCTACGCCGAGACAAAAGCCCTTCCAAAAGGCAGTGCATCCGAGGTAGCTAAGTTCTTCGACGAAAATATCGTCCTACGTCACGGCGCCCCGGAGGTCCTTATCACCAACAGAGGAACGGCATACACTGCCAACTTAACTCAAGCGATCTTGGCATACAGCCAAACAAACCACCGCCGGACGACAGCGTACCACCCACAGACCAACAGCCTCACGGAGTGGCTTAACAAGACGATCGCCGACATGCTGTCAATGTACGTCGATGTAGAACACAAGACGTTGGACGCCGTTCTTCGGTATGTGACCTTCGCATACAACATGGTGGTGCAGGAGACGACGCAGATATCTCCATAGAAATTGTTCTACGGAAGGAGCCCGGCAACGCTCGATGCCATGTTACCCAACGTCACCGACGACGAAAACCTCGATGTGAGCGAGTACCTTCAACGCGCCGAAGAAGCCCGACAACTTGCACGTCTCCGTATCAAGAATCAACAAACGACCGACAGCCACCGTTACAACCTTCGACGACGCTTCGTGGAATACCAGTCCGGTGAACGTGTTTGGGTGTGGACGCCGATACGCCGACGTGGACTAAGTGAAAAGCTTCTGCGACGGTACTTCGGACCGTACAGGGTGGTTCGACGTCTCGCCGCACTTGATTACGAGGTTGTCCCCGACGGCATCACGAACTCTCAACGACGCCGATCGCGACCTGAAGTCGTCCATGTCGCGCTCCTCAAGCCGTTTCATGCGCGTTAACGTTAAATGTGTATTAACGTTAACGTTAAATGAGTATTATTGTTGTATTGTAATTTATTCATTGTACTTTCTTGCATTATTATTGTACCTTCATGTTTAGTTAAAGCATCGGGACGATGCCTTTTTTCAGAGGGGGCAATGCCACGTTCCATTTCACAAGTTTTTGTTATCGTCCCAAAACACCACACGATTCTCAGCGCAAACCGCGTCAGCAGTTTTCGAGAAGGTCCCGAACTGTAGTAGATTATTTTGATAAGATCACGCCTACTCTGCGAACTGTACAGATTATTCTGGAACCTACGCCACCGCCAGTGATAACGCTAGAACAATCGACGGCAAGAGTATAAATGCTGACGCGCTTCGTCGCTTGTCAGTTTTCGATCGAAGGCCGACACTCCGTTCGCCGCTATTAGTCCGAGACTTCTATCTGTGCGAGACTGCTGCTGTAATTAGACTTTCCGTTTACTGGGCACAGGCTCGCCCAAATAAACAGTTAAATCCCAACACGAAGTCTCCTGTCTTCGGCCACGTCACGACCCCGTGACAATATATATATATATATATATATATATATATATATATATATATATATATATATATATATATATATATATATATATATAAATATATATATATACTTTGAGAGAGCTGACGCACAGCAGCGCAAACGTGTGTTCAGGCCTTAAGGCATGACCATATGATATGTACTATCAGCGTCAAATGAAACCTGAACAGCGGCAAGCCTTTTCGATGGTGTAGTGCGCGCCGTCAATTTATCACATAGAAAGGGCAGCGCGAAAACTCAGAAAAAGGACAGTAGAGACAGAGCGCTGTCAAACTGGCAGGTGTTTTAGTGAAAGGGCGAAGGAGCATGACTATAATGTACGCAATACGACCAGTGATTTTTCTGGCTGACCATTGCAGGCATTGTGGCTGCTCTCCCGACTTTCGTAGTACTCGGTTTTTTAAGATGGGGAGGGATAAGATAGAGCGCGAGATTGTCGAGGCTTTCTTCATTCATGAAGCAGGTGACAAGTGCGTGAGCAGGTCTTCCATATTCTTGTCTGACGCTGAAATTAGTTACCTTAGAGTCTTTCTTTGATTTTCCGTGTCATTTGCTTTATCTTGACCTGATGCATTTCACTCGTCACGCTTGCGCGAGCTCCTTTAAAGATTTTATCATTTGCAGTTTTTATCGCTGGATAAAGCCAGCCTTCTTTTCTTGCTTCTAAATCTCCTCTCAATCACAGTTTAGGCACATATATATGCACAGGTGATGGCAATAAAATTTCAGTTGTTAGTCAGCGCTCTGTCTCTACTGTCCTTCTTTTTTCTGCGTTTTGCGCTGCACTTTCTATGTGAGCACTGTGAACCAAGTAGCCCGAACCAAAGTACTTCTCGAGCAAGTTATCACCATTGACAGGCGCGCGCATCCTGTTCAGCAGCTTTGCGCATAAATGCATGCCTGTTCGTAGTGATAAGTGGACGGCGCGCACTATACTATCGCAAGGGCTTGCCGCTGTTCGGGTTTCATTTGACGCTGATAGTACGCGCCACAACGCGTTGCTAATACACTCGGTGTCTTTCGCACTCCCTCTGGAGATAGGGGCCGCGCAACAATGTGTAGCCGACCATCCCCTCTCTTCATGAGGAAAGGGTGCGGCCCCGAGTCTACACGCAACGCGCTGACGCGCTGCAACGCGTGCATGTAGCCAGGTTTCTATGATCTTGTAATCCGTTTAAGAATATCAGCAGTCTTTAAAAATACTTGTAGAAGCACTCTCGGTACAATTAGAAAACTCGATTGTACTGCGCAAGATTTGTTCAACGATAAAGCGTTAGTGTTGGAAAACGTGACCATAAATGTACTGACGAAGAGTTCTCTAGAAATGAAGTGAACATGATAATACACCGTGCGCTGTGTCAGCATCTCAAAAGGTTAGAGCAGTGCTGAGCTGCCGCCGCGTACGATTTGCGGTGTTCTCCGAGAAACAACGCGAAACCAAAAGCAGACTGAGTTGTGAATAGGCACACCTAGACATATTTCGGCCGCCTTCCACGCGCGTCTTAATGCATGCTGTTCACCGCAGATGGCGCCATTTTTTTCAAGTGCGGGAACAATACCGCGAGGCATTCGGTAAAACTTACAGCAGCGCGGTTCTTTTGTCCCATCGCCCTTCGCCCCACGGCGTATTCCTGGTATTGGGAAAGCACGCATAGTATGGCGTATATCTGTAAAAGGCAAAAACAAATCTGCACCATATCGTCGAATAATTCAGCAACAATTTCATATTCGGTAGTCAACTCGCACACGTGAAGAAAGCAGCACTAATTCGAAATCCTAGCTGGTATTGCATTCATACGTCTGGTTTGCATTCACCAAAGGAAGGTGTTTGACACGACGACAAAGCTATATTCAAAGCTTTTTGAAATTAAACTGTACAGAAGTGACGCGTTCCCCTATCGGCTCATATTAGCTTTTCAACAAGTAAACGCAGAACGGGACCTTCGTCCTGTGCGTGTGGCACATCCTGTACGTGAAGAAACGTTAAGAAGATTGTTCAATATGTTTTACTTAGCTTATTAGCTAATATAGAACAAACTCTGACATTGAGTTGGGTGTACTTGTGCAATAACTACGATAATGAAGAAGGAATATGACGTGACATGACAATTGCAACAACGACATATCCAGGCCTTAGGACTATTATGAGCCTGTTAGGAGTTAAGAGTTGAATCAGAACAGCACGCCTGTTGCACCATAATAGGCCTACGGAAAATTTGGCGTAAAGAAAAAAAAAAGCTTGAGAAAATATGGTGGACAGCACATTGTGGTTTCACTTTCAGCATTCTTTAGAAATACTGCAGCGTAATGCGCGTCCAGTAATTTGCACTGGTCTCTTCTTCAAAAGTCGTTTTCAGAAATGTCTTTAAAATTGAGTCCCCAGAGATGCCTCGAACCCTAAACTTTGGTTCAAGTTCACTGAGTTGGCAAGTTTGTTATCATGTTTCCGCGTTTTTCTCTTACCGTGGTGGTGTGGTGCTGTTCCTAAATATTTGTTATAAACATATTTATCCTCCTCTTCTATAAAGATTCAAACCCTGAGGATTGCGCATTCTATACAAAGCCTACCCAGCTTTAGAAACGTCGGACAGACAGCAGACGCGGCATCATATTCTCATTCTACAGTAAGCCTTATGAAAAAACTTTGCACAAGAGCTACATGAAACCGAAAGAAATATTCATACGTTAGACATAAATCAAGGTGGAGTGAAAATCTGCTGACCCCCAGCATCATCTTCTTCATCGACTTGCATCGATCTTCAAAGTGCCGAGTTTGTATAGCGATGACAGCCTATTATCAAGCACAGCCTATGCAGTTATTTTCTAATTTTTCTGTTTGCTTAACTCTGTTATCATCGGCGTACTTTTTATGTAGGCAAAATAATGAATGTCAGGTTAGCTTTGGCGTTCAAATCGGCAATTTAATTTCTCATCCCGCGCCTGAAAATAATTAACTTTGGCGATCAGGCATGTTGTTTTATGAATACAGATGCGCTAAGCTATAATTAGATTGGGTCACGTCCCTGGGCCAAATTTTAATTAACTACAGCCTCTCGTACCCGTTTCGCTGCTGAAATATTATACCCAGCGATGGCACAGTAAATTTCGCTCAATCGAGATATCCCTACATGGCTCAATATTGAATAGACGTACATCAACTTCACCCGTGCTTCGCAATTTTTAAATTGGTTTCATGGCCAGGAAATTATCGCCAAAAGGTTTTAGGGTTTTCTTATTTGACTTCTCTTAGTCGCTGTAGTAATTAGCTGGTCGCCGTTATTGCGCTGAAAACGTTCTACGCCAGCAATATAAGTGGCTATCTCGGCATAAGCTCAAATAGAAAACACAAATTCACACCCTAACCACCTTTTCATGAGTCACGTTTTTAATAAAAATTTATATTTTACGCAAATGTGAGTACTAGTGGTGATAGTGGAGAAAAAAATGCTTTTAAAACAACGAACAGTGTGAAAATATATCGATAATAAGATGGCGGTGCCTGGAACAAAAACGAAGAAAAGTAATAGAACATTTAGGCGTATTTTGAACAAGACAACAGTGAAGATGTAAAACCTTCCAGTCAGCACAAGACGTATGAGAGAGTTCTGTCGAAGACGACGTTGTTATAGAACTCAACCCGTTTCCATGCATTTATGAAAACGCAACTTTCATTTCGCTATGCTTCACGGCGTTGAAAATGAACCAACAAACATGAATAAATAAAAAGAGCGTATATTCGACATATTACAACAGCTGATTCCCACCATAACGCTATCCCGTGTTTCACTTCTGAAAACGGTGAATTTCTTCAAAAACTCGTGGACTTGAAGTATGGCGTGGACAATTCATGCGTATCCGTACCAAACTTGTGAATTAAGGATACGGATAGCCCCGCCGCGGTGGTCTAGTGGCTAAGGTACTCGGCTGCTGACCCGCAGGTCGCGGGTTCGAATCCTGGCTGCGGTGGCTGCATTTCCGATGGAGGCGGAAATGTTGTAGGCCCGTTTGCTCAGATTTAGGTGCACGTTAAGGAACCCCAGGTGGTCAAAATTTCCGGAGCCCTCCACTACGGCGTCTCTCATAATCATATGGTGGTTTGGGACGTTAAACCCCACATATCAATCAATCAAGGATACGGATAAACACAGTTATGAGCTACATTCAAGAATTCAAAAGCCTTTTTATTTTATTTTTTTATTTCTTGAATGAAATTTGCATTATCCTCAGAAATCAAATGCTGAACGCTTTATGGGGTATAATTGAATGAAAAGAAAGGATCCTGTATAGAACATCGTAAGAATATCACTTATAGAGCGCTGGGCTTTCATATCATTTTTCCACTCCTAACGTCGTCGCTTACCGTTTTTTCCTCCGGACTCAAGATCATAAACAAACTTGTAAACTAAGTAAGTGAAAACACAACAAGTGGAAGAAATAGACCATAAAAGATTCCGACGCCGGAACTTTTTGTTATTGGCGAAATCTGGTTTTCTAACCTCTTTTCGAAGAAGACTTCGAAAAGAGGTTAGAAAAAAAGTTCACAGAAACACTACGAAGACACTATAAAGATCTATAAGTCAAATCTAAAAACTACCCCGGGGACTATCGGCGTGGTGTTCTGATACAACGGACCCGCTGTATCAGGTATGTTTTCACACAAGAAAAATCTGACTTTCTTTCAAATACATTACGGGCAACTTGAGATAATCGTTGTGCTTTTTACAGCATATCGTGTAACTTATAAATAAAGAAATAGCGCTTGAAAATATTGGCATAGCCAGATGCAGCAATTTCTTTCAAATGCAGATGGGAGAGGGGACGTCCTTGAACCGATTAAAGGAAGTGGGGGGAGGAGAAGCAGGCTAATGTGGTCGAGTCTTTTGCCGTGGCACAACGAAAATCAAGGTGCAACATGGCGTCCACCTTGAAAAACGGTGGCACAACCGTTTTTCAAGGTGCAACATGGCGAGGACACAACTAGGAGAGAGAGATAAAGAGAGATAAACAAAAGAGAAATAGATGGAGGTTAACCAAGAACGTGCTAGGTTGACTACCTTATACTTGGAAAGAAGCAGAGTGGCAATATTAAATGGAGAAGACAGGGGCAGGAGAAATAACGTATGAGCAGTCTGTGTGAACACAAGAAACACGACATGGGTGTTCGGGACTCTTCCCTGAAATATGTCCTAAGGGTGGCCGGTGCCAGGGAGTGAAGCTTTGGACACAGCGCCCCACTCGCTGTCTCAGTAGCTTTTCCCCTTGCACGTACACTTCTTTCCCCTTGCTACTCAGCATTCCAACACTTTTTTTCTTTACATCTGATTCTTTTGTTCCGTCTTTCTTTCTTTTTTTTTGTCTTTATAAGAGCTGCATTAGCGCTCGGATGATATGTTTGATCTGTGAGCTCAGAAACCTTTTTTTTTTTTTTGCGCACAATACGGAAAGCAATTTCCCACTGGCCTTCTCATGATTAAAAGAGTAAAAACAAATCAGTCCTTACATTGATGGAACACAGCGTGTAGTCGACGACGTACATGGCAATCACGAACGGATTAACACGCTGAAACAAATAAGAAACGGGTGATTAGCGAAAACTTGAACGAAGCCACCAGCCCTTTAACTGTGTACCTCGGAGGCGTTATGCAGGCGTCAGGGTAAACTTTAATCAGTTTTCGTTATCAGATGAGCTCGTTCTTTGTAATTAGGGCTATGACGACGCTCAGAAATTTAAAAACTGAAAACATTTGGATAAAGGTTCATTAAATGTACTGTCCTTGCTCTTAACAACCACTAGGTAATTGTATGTAGATCAGAATACACAATGAAAAAAAACGTTGACATGAAAAGAAAAGGTTATGAAAATAGACAATGCCTTGTCTTTATAGCAAGTATTCTCAATATACACAGTAGTGTAAGACGCCAGATTGATTTCTGCTGCGTAAAAATCGCAAACGATTAGAAGGCGAAAGCCATCATGGTTGTGTAGTTATAATCATCTTCTTGAAAGCTTGAGAGCTCAAGTAGCTGCCCACTTAATTGATATTTCATGTGATGATAATGATGATTTATAGCTAGGCATTTCGTAAAGGCCTGGCACTTTTAAACCAACCACTAGTTATGCAATTCACAAGGTGTGACACTTACCGCGATTCCGCGCTTCTTCTGCGTATTATTACGTCCGTTAACATGAACACTTGCACGGGGTGGGAACTGCAATGGGTCTTTTTCCGAAGCGATTTCAAACACTGGCGTCGCTCTGCGGTAGAGTGCTTCACTGTCCACGGAATACCTGAGTTCGATTCCAGCTCAAAGCCTAACTTTTAATAAACTCAACGCGATCTCGTGGGTTTGTTGAAGCGCTTGCCACGTTTTTCAAGGCAGCATTCTGAAGGAATATTTAAGGCTCTCTATGTTCCATTTGTACCAACTTACCCCGAAAGTAGGGTTTTATTCAGTTTAAAATTCAGTGCATGCGCATTTCGGATTATCTTCAAATGCGGCTACCATGGACGAAAATTGAACCCGCTATCTCATTCTGGGAAATGGGACCCTGTACCCACTCAGTTTTTTCAGCCATTCATGCTTAAACACTAACAGCTTCGTGTACGAATACAACCAAGTAGCGAACCTTCATAGAAATGGGACGTAACTGACGTCATGAAGGCAGGAGGATGGCGAGTGGGTGGGGAGAGCGTTTGCTGCGTTCGGTAGCGGGAAAAAGAGAGTGAGTGACTATGCGGAACGCGTAGCACAGCGCGAGGCAGCTCAGCCAACAGACCAACTACAAGACAAAGCGATGGTTTCGCACGTCGGCCGGTTGGAGTCGGGAGGGGGCACCGACGAAGGGAAAAAGCGCGCGCTCCAGGCCGGAAGGGCACACCTGTTGTTTTGCTCGCCCCGCTAGTCTAACGTCGGCGCAGGGCTTTGACATTGATAGATCATTTCAATGTCTTTTTTTATTTTGCGGCAGCGCCGCATCTATGTGTCAGGGAGCTTCGACGGCGATGGTGGAGTGTGAGCCTAAGGCGATGCGGTCTTTACAAACACAACCGTTTACTACAACTATCACAATGGATGCTTACCAGGTCAGTGACGAAGTACAGCGACAGGGCTACGTCAAAAAGCGTTGTCATAGAGACAACGGTAAGCCATGGAATCAGCAAAAGACGGTTGTCCTGAAATGGCGCGAAGAACAGTTGACTGCATGACATGTTCTCAAACAACCAAATAAGTATGCACCTTTTCGACTCATATGAGAAAAAAAAACTGAATTTATTCATGCCGAGTGAGTATTTCCGGTAATTTGTGTAGCCTAATCCGATTATTCAATGTGCAACAGTAATCTTAGCCATTGAATATTTAGTCTTATTTAAGAACTTCATAGATCGTACGCAAGTTTTGCTCATAGCAGGACGTTGTGATGTCGTAACTCGAAAAATATTGACTGACGCGAAGTAATCCCTAAACTTTATTTGTACTGTGTTCGTAGTGGTTTAATACTATCAAGTGGGAACACGTAATCTGTTTTCTAGAAGGAAGATAGCTGTAACTTAAATTCGCTATTTTATTTGTCGTATGAACTGCAAGACATGCTTTCTTCCTTTACATGGCATCGTATACTTTTCTCGCTAAAAAAGGGCAACATAACGAGTGCTTTTGACTCGAAATAGTAACATTCACAATTAATTGTAGATAATACGAGTTACAAAAAACCCACGGCCTCAACACAATTCTATATAGAAGGATGCATAGGCACATCAAGTCCCGTTTTATAGGAACACTTATGCTTCCACAAAGTGCTTGTAAAAAAAGGAGGTGCTGAGGGGGTAGCATGCATCATTTATTTCGACTACCCCGGCCGCGGCGACTGCACTCTCTATTTGCTCGGCTGAATGTGCAAGCGGCCTGCTCTTATAACCTTGTACGTAACATACAGCCGTTGCGAAATATGTGCGAGCAGAGACGACTTGTAATGAAGCACTCAGCCTCTTCGTGGACCCGACCATTGCGAAAAAGGCGAAAAGGTGGCGCTGCGCTGAATGTTAGCCCACCCTAATGTAGAATCCTGCGCACGCCTACGGATACGTCTGGATGACAGGTAGCACAAACCACTCTCTAGCATCTGCTTTCGGCTGTTAGTGTTTCCCCTCCGTATGTCGACAGGCACGCTTTAACTTCGTTAGGTAACGTTAATAGTGGTGTGTTTATTATTATTACTCAGATACCCTAAAGGTCCAGACGGCATTACATAGGTGGGGGCAATGAACGGTGCAAATAATAGATAAAATAAACGCTAAATATAATAAGAATAGAGAATCTAAAGAATAACTAAAAACAAAAACGTTTTGCAGCATCATACAAAGGCTGAAAAATTGGCTGAATTAAAAAAAATTCACACCATCTTCTCAAAGGGAACTGTGATGGAATGCTATGCAGCGAGCGGTGAAGAGGATGAAGAGAGAAAGAGGTGACACGTATACAGGCAATTTTTAACGGGAACGATAGACGAGCGTCATGTTCGTTGCGCGTGAACTGACCAGTCTGCGGTGTAGCAAGCGGTGGTAGCGGCAGGTGTTGTGGGCGAATGGACGAGGCGGCAGCTGTGGGCTGTGCAGCGAAAGCGTGGCAAGCGAGGGAGAGAGTGAACTCAGCGGTCGCTTTGAAGGTAACGTGACGTCAACGCACAGTTGTGGCGTCATCTATTTGGCACCACTCCAACACCTGAGGCGAGGGGAACGCGTTACGGCGCGTTCATACGAACGCACGTACGTACAGCGTTCCACACGTGAGTCAAAGATCTGCTTCGCATCTAAAAACGAAGCCAGCGAAACAGTACATTGACTTACCAGAAACAATCCCAAAAGTAGAATTACAGAGAAAATGACGCAGAGGCCCGAAAAAATGAGGAGCAGCAGAACCAACGTAAAGCTGACTGAAAAGAACACGACAACTTGTGAAATGAGGTGAATGAAAAACAGCACTCACGCAAGAGAGACAATTAATGAGGCAAATACATGTTTATCTTGAGAAGTAAATGGTTAGCTCATGAAGTGCACATATGCACAAGCATAACCTCAACTAAAGAAACGTAAACGATGATTAACTCTATCAACATCTTCAAGAACGTTTACGATGTGTCTGGACATTATTTTAATAGCGTGAACATTTGTGCTTTATAAACTTTCGCGTTGAGTGGGCACTTCTTTGTACTGAATAACTGGTACTGACCGCGTGAGTGTGCTACTGTGCGCCTTTGAATAGTTTTGTTTTTGTGTTCTGTACAATGTGAGAGCTATACTATTGTGTGACAAAAGAGGCAAAGCCGGGGCGATGAATTGGCACCAATCTCTCCTTATATAGGTTTATTTTTTTAATAAGAGAGAGAATGCTGCAAGCTCAGCCTGTTCTAGATTTTAAACATGCGTGGACACGCAAATACATAAAGTCTAGCTCAGTGCTGGTTTTGTCGTTCTTAAATTTTTGTGGGGTAAATAATGTTATTTTTAGTGTAAATGAGTGCTTGCATTGTTACCTCTTTTATAGATCTCTTTGTTGTTCTTGTTTTATTTTTTCTCTGTGTCCTTTGTATGTATGCTTCAATGAGAACAATCCGCCAAATAACACATTTCGTTGAAAATGCTTTAGTCAAACAGAAACGGGTAGTCGCCCTTGTGTAGGAGGAAGATTACCAGGGTCGAGTATTCTCTCCCCTTACTCATCATTTGACACATTGCTAACCACAACGTGAATATACTCAGAAATTGAACGCACGTAAGTCGAGCGTGAGTGTGCGCGCAGGAAGGTTTTTTACAGTCGAGGCACATATATCGCAACCTGGTAGAACAAGTATCTAGTGTTTCCCTGGTGCCCATGAATATTTCATAAACACGCTCCTCTTTTCTGACAAATATTGATTCGACAAACTTTCGAAGCCCATCGCGCCCGCTCCTCATCCTGTTTACGATGCAAATATTGAACTGCCTTGGGGGCTTGAGGCTCGTTCGGTGGCTTTAGGGTTTATTCTTTGACCGTGCATGCTCTTTTATAAGTGAATAACAAGTGTGCGAACACCGTAATAAAATGCGGTCTCACTCTAGCGGTGCCAGGTGCGTGCCTATGAACCCCTGGCCGTAAAACTAGATGTATATATGTTCGGGCAAAGACAAAATATTTCCGTAGCTCACGCCCAGTTACAAGCAAGCAAGACAGCATGCTACAAAGTGGCAAACAACGTTGAGACTTACCAGGAGTATGAAGCACGGAGTTTGCGTGGAAAATTCCGGTGACCACTAGCATCGTGTAGAAAATCTGTAAGACAGTAAAGGAAGCATCCACTGAAACCTTGCGCTTCTTCGTGCCGGTGTTATGTCCCGCTAAATGTGTGTGTTCGAGCTGCAAAATAGTCCTTTTTTTAATGAAAGCTTGCGAACAGCCTTAACCACATCCGTCATGTCTACTGCATTAAAACAGGGTTAAAATGAATAGTATAAAAAGCATTCTTAACCTTTGTAACCATTATACAATAAAGGTAAGTCACCAGTTGCTAACAAAAATAATAATAAAGACAGATTAAAATAAACGCTTAAAGCAATGTGATGTTCTGTCTGTCCTGGCAATTAATTGCTTGCATATTGGTCCCTGCGTTGTCAATTTTGCAGATTGCACTCTTTGTCGAGTATATTTTGCAATATCTAATCAGCTGCTTAAACAGTCGAAAAAAATTACATAAATTAAAAACTGCGCGTCTAGCGATTATAACCGAAATCGCCAAGCTTCTTGTGTTCATATAAAGCAAATGCCCTCACTGCAGAACGCTCAACAAGCCGAGTTTTTAAAAAAAAGTGCATCTGTGAACCACTGCGCATATGTTTTCGTGCGCTGTTGTGAGCATTAATTCATTTGTTTTGAGCAAGGGCATAGTGAGGACCACCAATGAATGTATAATATTTTCCTCGAACCAATAACTACTGGCATCATTAAGAAATACCTTTTCAGAGAGGAACGCAAACCTTCAAACCTATGGAATAATAAAAAAACTGTAAGTTGGACGACGTGGATTAATGCTTTGCGTGGCCAAACTACGGAACGTAGATATAAACAATCCATTCAATAACCTAATGTTACTGGTACAGCATTCATAAATACTAATTACGTAGCACTAGAAACAAAACAGCTAACTAGCAACGAGTAGATAGTATAGGGTAGTTATCTCGGAACACGACGCCAAGTTACGTTTTGTATAATTGATTAAAGTTATTATATGGAAAAGTTACGTAGAAGCGACGTAAGGTTTATTCAGAGGTCGATAACAAAACACAAATAATGTGAAAACACGTTAGGAACACTCGATTTTTTTTTCATTAAGGCAACCTCTGAATCTCTGTTTGATGTCGTACAGCGTGTTTCCAAGATTAGATTTAATTGTCACAACACCGCGTTATTGGAGTAGAGAACGCTGCCCTCAAGCCATCCTACATCATTAAGTCTCAGATTCTGTTTGTCGCTTCGCTTCCCAAGAAAGGTCATTGTCAACGCATACTTTGAAACAACAAGAAATTGAGTCTTCTCTCATGCCACGCCCAGAACATTCGCTTCTAGCGCCGAAATTAGAGCCGACGAACCCTGTCGCCTTGACTCCTGGTGCGTTTCGCAACATCTTTTTCGTTAATTAGCTTCTGCAAACACACAGCTGCGATGCCTGCCAATCAGGACATCTTGAATGTCTCTCCTAAATTACCAACCAAATAGATCCAACCTAGTTCTAAACTTTAAATGAAGAACGTCTAAGACTTTAGTTGCAGCTCCTTATTAGAACAAGGCATGGTGAAAATAAGTGATGGTTATTTCACACACACCACTATCTTTTCTTCCCCATATCTCATCTTTATAACTGATCACGATATTTGCTTTCTCGTTGACTGATTGCACAAAGCACAGCTAAATTAGGAAATTCGAGGAGGTGTGCAAAGATAAGACGAGAACGTCGTCAAATTTCTTCGTTAAACATGAATCATGAGAACCGACCCAACACTGAAAAAAAGAACCGAAAAGTAAGGTGGTACTAAAAATATTACATCGTATCGACGCAAGTCTTCAATCACTTAGAAGAAAAAAGAAAGCTTAACGAGTCATACGAGAAGCTGAATGGCTTATATACGAAAAGAACAAGATAAGGACCGTATTGTTCACTTCAGAAGTCGTTGACTTCGGAACATGCAGTGAATGGTCTCAAATTGGAGTGCATTTGACAGAGTTCACAAACAATCCAGCAAAATTAAGTACGCTTTGCATATTTCTCAGCAATAGTTTGTTTAATGATGAGCTATTATGTTCTCCTGGTGCGTGAAATCAAGCGTTATTCAAAAGACTATTGTATAATATAGTCGTCTTGTAGTCCTTAAAACATGCTGTAACGTAGCGTTTCAACCTCTTACAACGTGTTGGTGCTTTAAAAATTTCCTAGTTTCCTAGAAGATGAAATTTTTTTTGTACTAAAAGCAAGTTCATTACCTATTATGGGATCCAAAGTCACTGAACACTAAGCACAATAGAATTACTTTTTTCAGCCGATGTTTAGCAGCAGCGACAGATCTGTTGACGAATCTCTCCGCTACGGGGGTTAATTGTTAAGGCATTTGTTATAATAGTGCTTAAAAGTTTATACGTGATTTTATACTGTTCTAATATATGTAATACATACGTAACACGGTCTCCTTTCAGGAAATGTAAAGCAGTTGTACTATACACTGAAATTATTATTATTATTATTATTATTATTATTATTATTATTATTATTATTATTATTATTATTATTATTATTATTATTATTAATATTATTATTATTATTATTATTATTATTATTATTATTATTATTATTATTATTATTATTATTATTATTATTATTATTATTATTATTATTATTATTATTATTATTATTATTATTATTATTATTATTATTTCATAAGCATGCACAGAGGAAAAATGTAGAGACCAGGCTGGCACTTGCCACATTTATGGGGCACACGCTTGCGCTTGCCTACTCTTTCGTAACGGAGGAATAAATAGAGAAAAAGAAAATAAGAGACGAGAAAAAAAGAAAAAAATGGTAAGTAAAAAGTGACGAACACTTCGACTAAACTAAAGAAAAACAATAAAGATAAAATTAACGATCATTCCCGGTTGGCCAAATTAGTTCTTTCCACGAAGGTCAGCGAAGCTCGATGGGCCTGGTCACGTCGAGAGGCACACCGTCTCAGAAAGAGGCAATCGTCAATGGTCGCGCACTTGAATCCGTGGAGTCTATATTTCATTTATACCACAATGCCTGATATGTAACGAATGGGGAACGCTAATATAAGACGCTACAGTGTTTCTCCGGAGCCACAACAGGTGCACAATGGAACGTCGACACGTTCTTGAAGGTGTAAGTGCGAGAGGTACTGGGATCGATACCTAACACCTCTACCCGTGTCACGACGTCAAAACAGAGATCTTGCCGCAGAGATTGAGAAACCAGAAGCAGGTCGGCCTTTTTAATAGAACGAGCAAGCGAGTCCTTTTTTTTCGTTCATTTCATAGTCCTTCATGGTACGTGCACAACTGCCTTCGTTTTTCTTGAGCAAGCACGTGACATAAGCGATGGCAGACTAACACATGGGGAACTCTAAGCTTATATATTTATATAAGAGTGTTCTGAAATGACGAGGAAAATCATGACCTCGAACACGGGGAAGGAACGATTCAGCAATAATATTCAAGCTACCACCAACTTCTGCACCCCGCCCCCTCCACTGTCGAAGAACGAACGTACTCGTATCACACCGTAAAACGGAAGCAAACACGTCTGTCATGGCCTTTTCTTTCGCACACTCTGAACTCTCTCGATAAACGACGCCACGTCAACAACCCCATCCGACGCTTGTTGGCTCTGTCATCTCGGTGCCGTACTACAACACATAAGCCGCCGCTTGCCGGCAAGCGGTCGTTAGCAAATCGCATTAGTATTTGTCGCGAAGCGCGGCGGCTTGCTCCGATGACACACTCCCAAGGGCAGCAGAAGGAAATCCGGGAGGCGTTATCTATTGCTGCTGTGCTCATCGGTGTGAGGCATTTCTGTACGTAACTGGTTGTTCCCAGCCAGCTTGGTGGATCCCATTGCCACAGCAACGCGCGAGGCCACCAGCGTCCGATCGCAACCGAAAGTGTGGCTTGTTTTTCGTTTGTTTGTTTCTTTTAGGGATATTTGGGACGGGCCACACAAACAACCTCGTGGCACGCGCCCTCGTTGATGCGAAAGCAACTCCGGTTGCTTTCTCGTCACACCGCTAAACTTCGCCTCAGCTCCGCCTGCCTAAATACATGCAGTGCAGTGAAAGCTACCCGACATAGGTCATCTTGCTGTTGCATTGGTTACGTTCGCAACGCCACTCCTCAACAGTGTGTAAACATAGCAATGGTCTGTTATTATCGCTCCAAGTAAAACATATCCTAGCATGCAAAGGGCCTTGTTTTTGGAATAGAATGTTAGACTAGTTGACGAGTTACAAACCCTAAAGAGTAAAGTATCAAAAGTGACGAACACGCGAAAGCTATACGCAGACAAAGAACATTACCTGCCCGTTGTCTACTTCCCCTTTCAGTGGTCTTCGTTTCATCGCGCTGTACTTTTATTTGTTCTTGTACGCGTGCTATCTGCATTCAGCTTACACGTATCGCCTTCCATAACGCAAGGTTGCACAGATCTCCTCGTGGCATTTAGATTGCTTCCGCCTTTGTCCTAACTCAGCGGCCGATCCGTGGTCATGCCCCGCCGCGGTGGTCTAGTGGCTAAGGTACTCGGCTGCTGACCCGCAGGTCGCGGGTTCGATTCCCGGCTGCGGCGGCTGCATTTCCGATAGAGGCGGAAATGTTGTAGGCCCGTGTGCTCAGATTTGGGTGCACGTTAAAGAACCCCAGGTGGTCGAAATTTCCGGAGCCCTCCACTACGGCGTCTCTCATAATCATATGGTGGTTTTGGGACGTTAAACCCCGCATATCAATCGATCCGTGGTCATATTGATAGAACATCGTGAACAGTGCCCTTGATCCCGAAGGCCCCATAGGAGTGACGTGTGCTGTAGGAGGGGCGCAGGAGTGATAAGCGTTAACGCAGCCCCACCTCGTGGTATTTGGAGCTCCCAGTCAGAAACTGCTACCTCTGTCTGTTTGAAGTATGAGTCTACCGTGATGCGTGGAAACGTTACTAGTATTCAAAAGACTGTCACACATTGCAGCGTCGACCCTTTATCCAACGCATTGCTGCTGCTACTTGTTATCACTTACTGGTTGGGCGTTAGAATATAAACGCTTTATGCGCGTGTGGCATACTAGAAAAGCAGGTGAAATGGCGGCCCGTGGGTCCAAATGTTCGGCGTGACAGTGCTGTCACCCGCATTTAGAGCTCAAGAAGCATTACAGGGCAGAGAACGATGCTTATTTGATCGTTTCTACCTGCCCCTCTCAACAATAAGCTCAGCTTTTTTGCAATAACAGTATTATAAAAAGGTGCACCCTCTAAAGAGGAGGTGAAATTTTTGTTTTAAATATGAACAGGATCATTTTGAATATTTCGGCATTTACATTAGCAAGTAGACGGATATTTAGAGAATTTTAATGCGATAGCGTTAAAGATTTTGTTTCGCCGGTATTCTGGTGTCGGCATCACAATCGACGGTTGTCAGCAAAACTATGAAATAAATGAAGATAATTAAGTAAATATGTGTTTTACCTTTCTGATACAAGAATCGAGTTAACACGTGCAAGTGTAAAATCGTGTCAGTTGTTTAATTTTATCAATTTCGTTGTTTTGCTGACAACCAACAATCGTGAAGCCGCCCCCAGAATTTATACGAAACAAGCTCTTCAACGTTGTCGTGTTCAAACTCACTAAATATACGTCTAGTTTATAATGTAGTAAATAAATATTCAAAGTGATTCTGATATCTTCTGTTTACATTTTAAAATAAATCTTATGTTTTGCAGGATTTTGTTCCGGCATTATTTATCCTAAACAAGGCCTGTAAAGCGTGCTTCACGCATAGCCAGTACGTACTTGGCAGGTGCCAACTTGCACAAATCAGTTGAAGGAGAGGGTTTTTTTTTTTTTTATTCCGACGCATTTCTTTGGAAACTGCAGGTACTTTCAGCATCTATCTATCTATCTATCTATCTATCTATCTATCTATCTATCTATCTATCTATCTATCTATCTATCTATCTATCTATCTATCTATCTGTTCTCGCACTCACCCTGATTAGGAAATAAGCATTGCTTAATTCCTGACAAGTGATGCATCAGCGAGTGGTCATCCAAAGCGTGCTAAATCAGTTCAAACGTATTTTGTGAAATTTTTCTTTGTTTTTTGTGCGAATATAAAATTTGCCTTAGCTTTTTCATTGACATTTTTACTGCTTTATTTGCTGCTATATAGCTTCAAACAATTTACCTTTTTTTTTACAGATAGTACGTGCGTGCTTAAGAAAGGTCTACGTGCCGCTTTAGAGACAAGTTGAATGGTGATATAGTCGGAGCTACTAAATTTGATCACGACGGTACGAACACTCGGTTGTCTACGAATGTGAAAACAGCAGATTTATAAAGTTTATGGCGTTGACCTTTGGAGGGACAAACTCAAATAATAATGCGAGCAGTGCGTGAAACGCCCAGGCATAACTAAATATGTACGCCGATGCTGGTCCTCTTTCGTAAGCTCTAGGCTCTATAATTTTATTTGCATAAACGAAAGCTTAGCTCTCACAAATTACTAACGAGAGGTAGGATGCGGAGATATCCGTTTGCAGAATGACCGAGAGAAATCCCCTGTGACTTATCCCCTTCGCGAGAATCAGCACTAACGTTCTTGTACGCACGCTCGTGCGGTGACTAAAAACAACTGGCCGTTGTGCAAAGACTCGTTACATAAACACTGTGATGCAAAGCCCTGCGCCCTGTCAGACGCAGAGGAAAGATTATATAATTAAGTACGTGAAAGCGCGCTGTCAGGTAAAACTATCAGAGTGTCGTTAGTGTGAAGCACACGCTGAGAACTCATTCGTTGTAAAACTTCTTTTATGATCAAGCGTCATTGCGGATCATAGGCGACTTTCGAGAAGGAGCACGCGACAGTTATGAATTTTTCCGATGGTTATCGTGACCGTAAACATGGGACTATCTTGAAGATACACAGCTATCTTAAATAGGCAAGACATGATGTTTCTTTTCTATATTCTTACATTTGGTGGTGTCAAAACTAAAGAGGCACATGAAACGTTGAGTGGCTTCTGTAAATATCACAACATTCGGCGGTATCTTCAGGGTTGGAATAAGAGAGAATAAAATGAGGGAAAGGCAGGGAGGTTAACAAGAAAATGGAGCATCAGGTTTACTACCCTGCACTAGGAAAGGGGGAATAAGGAAGAAAGATGGAAAAGAAAGCGAAGAGGGACATAGACGCGCGAAAACGAAATGGCTGGGGTGCTATAGTCTATACAATAGGCCACTGCCACGCAAAAAGTTCAGTAATGCCTTCAGTGATTATCTGTGAGCACACAAATCATGTCGCCTTTGAAGCACTGATTGTTCAGACAAAGGTCTGTCGTCAAGGCGAGCTAACGCAGCAGCTAGTTGCCGTTTTTGCACGCTGTAACGAGGGCAGTGACAGAGAACGTGCTGTATAGTTTCATCGCTGCCGCATAGACCGCAAGCAGCACTGTCTTCCATGCCGATTGGAAGGCGGAATGGTGTCTTGTAAGTGAATCATCTGAACAGCTTTGATGTAGGGCTAAACTACCAACGCACAAAATAAAGCAAGCAAGTACATCACAAAGAGCCACAAGCAACGCGTCTATGTTTAAAACGAGATTCCATTTATACTATATAATCCTTTGCGTAATCTGTGACTTGCAGGATTGTTATCTTCAACAACAATTGGCTTAGGTAAGGTGGTGCTTTAGCAGTTCTTTCCCGTATTGAACCATCTGCTTGGAAATTGTGGTGTATAAGTGGTCCCGTTTTGAAAATAAATAAGCTGTTACTGTGAGATGATAATGTATGAAATCTTGGGTCCGTGTATTTTTAAGCGCTTCGTTGAACTTGTTCAGAGTATTGTAAGCTTCCAATTAATTACGCAACCTTCCCAGCCTAACTCATTAGCTAGTGAGAGAGCACAGTGAAAATATATTCTAAAGCCAATTTGGCAAAGACAGATATTTAACAGATGACTTAGTGAACCCTGTCAAATATAAGTCATATTGTAGCTGCGCTAAGTATTAGCCGTATGATGGCGAACCCCGTAGTAGCAAATGATATGTAGCGCTCTGTTGTGCTTCAAGTGTTATCAGGAACCCAGCTTGCTCGGTGTGCGAGAAATGTGAAATGTAAAATCGTACTACGACAGCTGCCAAAGGATGGGCTGCGAATGATACAGCCATTATTTTTTTCCTATTTTATTCTTAATTTTGCTTTTCTGTGTGTTCCTATTGTACATTACTGTTATGATGATAGGATAGCTGGCTCTAATGTAGCCTACCTTCCCAGGTTCTGCCAAATATAAAAAAGCCATTATTTTTATTGCCGAAAAATCTCGGAAGGAAGGAATCACTTTTGTGCTGCACGAAAGCTCGTGGAAACTGAAAGAAGCGTCGTTATCTGGTCGGAGCCAATGCAGTGGATCCATCTGTCTTTATCGTGAGGTGCCTTTCACGTCATTCTGAACGCCGCTTCAGCTTTTTGTTATTTGGGGGGGGGGGATAGAACGTCTTTTCCCTCCCTGTTGCAGTTTTCTCTGATGGAAAACAAACAAAATCGTTTTGTGCGTCTTGAATCGCTTCATTTTCTTCTATACGTGGATGCCCCTAGTGGCGGGGCTCTTGAAAATCGTCAGAGTGCAACCACATGTCACAGAGTTGTCAAATAGAACCACCAAAGTACAATAACTGCATTGCTCAATACGTTTCTGTAAATCGACCGAAAGTAGCTGGAAATAGTCAATAAGGTGCCAGTTCCTGCCAACCTACTTGTAGGACCGAAGGAATGAAATAAAACACGCAAAGAAATGCGGTTGCTAGAGAGACAGATAATAGGGGAGGGAAGGAAAGAGAAAAAAAGGAAGCAAACCTAGAAGACATGCTTGCCAGCTTCTAATAAATGACGTTGTAATTCACTTATACCTTGCCATGGCTTCCTCGTCGTTGCAAGTTCAGATAAGAAGCAGCCTAATTGTAAAACTAGGTCAATATCTTTTCGTGCTTGTTTGTTATAACGATTCGACACGCACTGTAACTACCACTTATTTGACGCAAGTTCCAAGCAATAGCAGAAGAATGCTCTTTAAAGTGACGGTAAAATCTTGATTTATTGATTGATATGGGGGGTTTAACATCCCAAAACCACCATATGATTATGAGAGACGCCGTAGTGGAGGGCTCCGGAAGATTCGACCACCTGGGGTTCTTTAAGGTGCACCCAAATCTGAGCACACGGGCCTACAACATTTCCGCCTCCATCGGAAATGCAGCCGCCACAGCCGGGATTCGATCCCGTGACCTGCGGATCAGCAGCCGAGTACCTTAGCCACGAGACCACCGCGGCGGGGCGACGGTGAAATCTTTTAATTCGCAGTGCGCTTGGGAGGGATTTTGTGTCTTCGGTAGCTTGCCCAATATTTACTTGAACTCGCAGCGCTTCGTAGCGTGTTTCAGTTCATAACTGATTCACTGACCCACGCGTCGACTTTCTTCCTCTCTCACTTTTATTACCCTCACCCCCTCTTCAGTGCAAGGTAGCCTACCAGGACCAGCCATGGTCAACCTCCCTGCCTCTCTTTCATTTTTATTCTCTCTATCTTTCACACGCACACACACACACGTGGACTGTCTTGTACGACTTATTACTGCAGTCTCTACTGTCAGTCTTACGACGTGGGCCACACGAGCAGTTGGTATTGAGACTGGAGAGGCAATACACAACCTAACTGACAAAAGAACATCTTAGGTTTTCGGTGGCTATGCCTTGTCATTATGGTTATGGTGGATAGATAGCGTACCATGGTGTGAATAAAAACGAACGAGCTGATATAGGAGCTCGTTTGGCCCATACAGAAGACCACGAATGAACCCCTACTGCTTTCTAGGACCGACGCTGCACGCAGGCTCCACCTGCTTGCTCACCGATACATCACGTCACACTGGAATGAGCCGCTCTTTAGGCATACCCGATTGCACTCATTTGAACCTAATTTAAGATTTTGAATCCAATCGAGGCTTCGTCGGGTAGACGCTACTGTTTGGTTATGGTTGATCGTTGCACTTACCAACGCCTATGCGTTCCGAATCGAGCTGGCCGAGACGGCAGCGAGTGGCATCCTAAGTGTGACCACTGCGGCAACGAGGAACCTATGGCAAATATTTTGTGGGACTGCCTACAGTACAATGCATGGTGAGGACTATCCCTCTGCAACGCGCTCATCAAGTTTGACAGCAGCCTGCTGTCGTAGACGAGAATTCTATGACGTCGATATAGTACAACGTTCCAGAAGAAGGCCTTGCAAGTGCTGCATCGTTTCTTGCGATTGACCGGCCTTTCTGGACGACTGTAAGAACGCCCTGCCTGCTTGTGTGCACGCGTGTGTGTTTTTGTGTGTGTGTGTTTTCTCTTTCTCTCTTTCTATACCCCCTTCTCAACCATTATTTGCCCAACACAGTGCCAGGTAGCAAAGGCAATGCTAATATGTGGTTAACTCCCAGCCTTCCTCATCGTCTCTCTCTCTCTCTCTCATGTAAAAAGGCAATTTTGCCTCCAGCCTGTAATTTCGTTCGTATAACTTAAAGAAAGCGTCGAATTCCTGGGTTGTTCTTTACAAAAAAGTACTATACTGGCCAGGCTTAATGCACACGTTGTTCTTTCCAATTTCGATTGCACACCTTTCCTCTTGCTGCTTTTTTATGCATTGCAGATTGGTATACTGCCTGTAGATTCGGCATATCGTACTTAAATGTCACTTTTTTTTGCAGAAAAATGTGTGCTACGATCCTACATATTAAATTGATGTGGTATCCTCGAAAAAGAGAATGAGAATCAAGAAAGAGGAGAAAGCGCAGCCAGAAGTATGTGCGACGTGTTACGCTGCGATGTGGTAAGGGATGATCAAGGCACAAAGAGATGAACGAACTCGCACCTACTGATAAGGACATCCGCCTTAACTATGTGAAGCCATTTTTATTTTTATTTTTACCATTTCCGGTTGAGTTATCCTTTGTTGCAGTCACGCACTGTCTCCAGGAATGCTGCCGCGTTCTTCTTACACATTCAGCTTTCTCCTGTTCAGATGTCTTTCCTAAGGGAGTCAATTTCTCGTAGTCTTATATGGTCAAACGCTACAATCTGGGTAAGGCCATATAAAAACAAAACAAAGTTACGCGCACACTAAAGACGCTCCCAAGCGACGCACACGCAAAATATAAATAAATAAATAAATAAATAAATGAAGCCATCTCCCACTAAAGGAAACCACGAGTAGATGCGAAGCAGTGAGCGCTAACGCTTACGCTGGCGGTGGCGTTGACGCTGGCGCTCATTGGGGCGTTGCGCAGGAGAGAAACCTGGGGAGGCACAAGGCACGCAGTGATGGAGCGGTGTTTCCTACTGGAACATGCCAATCGCTGCTAGTTAGTATTGAGAGATAGAAGACTCCGATTGCACACAAAGACCCACAGTCCGCTATTAGTTAACGTGCGCGCCGCGAATTTTTATTCTTCAACTACGTACAGTAGAAATCTCCCACCGGCACTACCTTGGAGGTCCAGATCCAGTGCCTATATATAGGTGGTGGCCAGTGAATGGTTGTGCAGCGTGAGAAGTCGGTTTTTCCAATCAAGAAACTCGCTAGCAGACGCTGCTTGCATCGGCGCTGCGATGTGAGAGATGGGGAGCGTAGTAGCGAAGAGAGGGAAGAGGGAACGCGCATGCGCAATGGGGATGTTTACGCCGCTGCGAAGGATGCCTAGAGTATGGGAGGGAGGTTGTGAGCGCACGCAGGTGGTAGGGGAGAAGTGGAGAGAGTAACAGCAGCTGATGGAGAGAGAGAAGGAGGAGAGTTGCACATGCGTGATGTGAGTGCGGATGCCATCGACGCCGCGTGACATAGGCCCGAGCAAGAGATGCTTCACATCTAAAACTCTTATCATCTTGATGGTTGATGAAGCTTCTCCACAACATAACTCTATTTGCGAAAGTGCACGCTTTACAGGCTGACACCGTCCGAGTGCCGACGTCGTTCGTCATAGGCTTCGCATCTAATAAATAAATGAACGAATGAGCTTCCTATAGGCGAAATGTTATATCACCAATTCCACTATTCCGTTTCTAAAACCTATTTTTGTTCATCGATCGTGCCCGCACGTGAGCGGAAGGAAGAAATCATTTCCGAAATAAGCCACGTGATTTTCTCGTTCGCATGCGGGTAGCAGCTCCTCCGCTGACGCTTACTTATGTATGTACGCATGCGCAAAAGGTGCAGAGCTTTACCGTTCGCGCACATCATTCGGCAAGTGAAGTTCCCGCCTTTCTTTCTTGCTTATATTCAATGATTTTGATGCTTATCAGATTAGCTCATTCTTTCAAAACTGGGCGATCCTCCACGACAACCTCTATAGCATCGCATTCAGTCAAACGTACATTTGCGTGATTTAATGACATTTGCAAGGCACCCAAGTGTGGCAGACGTCCATTTGCACCACGCAGCACACGTCGTTATCATTGTGAAGTGCTGCGCTGTTACGTTTAGTGAAATAACGCAAACTGCCGCCACCCGCCACTTCTTCACGCATTCGTGATAATGATTTCAGCAAAACGATTTCTCGGCTGAATGCAACGCGGGCACGTACGATTGGGGGGAAAATAGAGGCAACTGGCTGTTAGGCATGAAATCTGTGCAGACATAATACTCCAAATAAAAATAAAACGTAATTCAGGCAGAATTAGTCTAGAAGACGGCCCCAAATACACGCACAATGACGAGCATAATTCTTGAAGTTTTTGAGACAAGGAAAAAATACGACCGATATCCAACTACTGCGCCTAGTTCGGATTGTAGCCGTGAGAGCAATCTGACTCAAGCGTCGCAATCTTTCGTCGTTATTCTCACTCAGATGAAAAGAACGAAAAAGTGTTGAGGAGCAGGTAAAAAGAGCAAGAAAGAGGGGAGGGGGGTGACTAGAATTTTACTGCTCATTAGTTTGCCGGCTTTCATATAAAAAAGAGCAGATATGAAGGAGAGGAGGTGCCAAAGTAGGCTGTAGGAATCACATGTGCCAGACAAGGTGCAGTTCTTCTACACCTTGGGGGTCAGTTATTTGTGCCTAGGTGTTCACTGTGTAACAGCACGTGTGTCTTGCTGGACTTTTGGAACGATTTGGCAACGCAACTAGAAACTTCACTTTAAAAAGGTGACGAAATAGCATGGCGAAAATGACTAACTAATCTCCGGCGGAATGCGCTGAAACATTTCACACACACGGGGATGCGCAGGAACGAAAGGAATCTTTCCAGCATGATCAAATATAAGATGTATGGGATGAAATATTTAAAAACAAAAAAGACATTGTGAATTCTTTTGCACATTTAGGAACGTAGAATTCATGGGCGCCTCAGTGTTTCATTTTAGTCACGTTAGAGAAACAAACGTGGTTGAATTCAAACCAAGCTACACTCAACGACGTAAATCATTGCGTGAACGCTATGTTCGCATATCAACCGCCATTAGTTATTAGGGGCGAAGCTCCTTAAGGCGTGGGCTGTGCGTCCCGTGTATGTAGCCACCTCTCGTTTAGTTCTAGCAGTGTTCACTGGACGGCGGTACTTGTAGCTGATGATGAAAAGATGCAAGATGTTATAAACTAGACGGCGGTATTTGTAGTTGACGATGAAAGATGTGAGATGTTATAAAATAGGAATGATATCACATATGGCGCGTGCCATGGGTGGAAGGCAATCGTTCGATTTAGTGCGGCGACATACGCTAGGAGGAGCGTTGTAATAAAATCAAGTGGGCAAAATGTACGGAGGATTCATGGTTTACCAGGTTTACTTCCGGAGCTTCGCCCACTTATAATCATTCACTTCGTGCATATGGCGGCACTTTTTTTTCATGTCTATCTATCTATCTATCTATCTATCTATCTATCTATCTATCTATCTGTCTGTCTGTCTGTCTGTCTGTCTGTCTGTCTGTCTGTCTGTCTGTCTGTCTGTCTGTCTGTCTGTCTGTCTGTCTGTCTGTCTGTCTGTCTGGTTATCCCTTCAATGTTTGCTTTTGATGGTTTGTGTACCTGTTTGTTTTATATCGACAGCAATTATATGGTCACTCCCGGTAGTTTTTTTTTTTTTGCTAATGCCGTCGCTGTCGTGTTCCGTATAAAAACAAAACGAATAACGTCGGCGCGTACACCGTATGATTAACGCTCGAGCACCTACGCGTTGTGGATGTGCGCGGCTATAGCTCAGACGAAACGAGCCGGCTATCTCCGTCGCACGAAGGGTGCATGCCATAATATCACCCAGCGTATGAAGTCTGCAGTCCATGGCTCCTGAGGCAGAGAGGTAACGCCCCGGTCATCCGGCCACCTTCTCTCAGGAGAAGAAGCGTCAAGAAGGCAAGGGGGCTGCATCGCACGAGCAGCAACTGTGAACGTCGCCCAGAAGCGCGAGGTCACAGGCGCTGCAACGCACGATATCTGTATAGACATCGTGAGATAATTACGTTAGCACGTCGTATTCTCAGCGCTTCGCGTTTAATGGGCTGACAGCATAAAAGCTGCTTCTGTCTCTGTAACAAGCAGTATTCCCTTAAACCAGCGTTTTGTTGGTTACGCGAGATTGGATCCGAACGATCAGCTACTAGCCATACTTCACGTACCTTTCCAATTTGTCGCTATTGCGTTCATTGCCCCGCCCATGCCGCTAAATAGTGATTGGCTTGTCGTTCATTCGTTCGTGCGTTCGTTCGTTCGTTCGTTCGTTTGTTTGTTTGTTTGTTTGTTTGTTTGTCCATTTCTCCACAAAGTCATTATTAGGCAATTCATAACAGTGCCTTTCGCGTCCGAACCAAACCATTTGGTTGCTGGGAAACTTTTATTATTCACGTCGGTGCGGACACACTACAAGGCATGTCCTGTATGCCTCCAACACAAACGCTCGAACGCTTGCATTCTATGCACCATCATGACACATTCAAATTTATGCGAGCGACGACGTTGATTCTTTTTCTGTTTTTGAGGGCTCCCGCCCTGACGCAGACCATAGTGTCGCGAAACACACAGCTGCGTCGTTAGAAACTTGGGCCTGGCAAACTAGAAACGGTTTTTATTGATTCCACAGTGAAGCGGGGCACGCTTTCGAAGTCACACAATTCTCTGTGTCCTATTTAAACTTTGCGCACAATCTGATAAAGCATCCATGTTTTTTATATATGTAAACCAGAAACACTTAAAAAAAAGAAATCAATTCTAGCCATTATTCTGCACCTTGATCTTGCCAAGGCGAGAATTCTGAAACATCACTGAGATTTCGTTCCATTCATAGTCAGTGGAAAACTTGGGGCCAGCTACCCGAAGTAACGCAATAGGCGTCCCGAATGACGCTAATTTAGGTGGGTATTAGAGAGCCGATGCTTATATTTGTAGGCAATGGAAGAACAAAGTGAGAACTGTTTACGTTTGATAGCAACGCAGTCGCTAATCTTATTTGTGTTGCCGCCTATTTCTCCAACCTGGTGCCGACAGCGATTTTTATGCAAAAATTCACGTTTTAGGCTGTACGTCTGAATCACAGTGAAAATGAGTGCTCATAAAATTTCAGGACTGACAATTCACCACTCTTCGCTTTTCCTTATCTGTAGTCATTGGTGATACGGTTCGTAAATGCTACATACAACGCGCAAATTACGCAGCTATGAGTGGCTACAAATATCATTCTGTTGGTGATCACAATATTGCGGGATTGTTTCTCGGTGGTGGCGGCCTATGTGCTTACGTAAAAGAACATCACCTCGAAAAAAATGTGCTGTTACCTGCTAGTTCATTTGAAATGATAAATTCGAGACAGTTATCTAACAGATGCAAGTACTTGCGTAAAACGATGCTGCGGGATTGTTATGGCAGTCATGCTTGCGTGTGAGGGTGCATTGCAAACCAGTTGCATTAAGTAAATATTCTTTGACGCTATGCTTCGTTAAATTGCTTTGTTGAGTAATAAAACCCCGAAGTTACCAATTTACTGGATTCCTAATGGTTAACAAATAAAACAAAATACTTCGTGAATTTACTTATTTTTATTCACTAAATAGAAATTAAACAGTAGAGAGAAAGGAACATGCACAACGTAACTTGCTGGAGGTTGCAACCCAACCCACGCCTTTCGCATTAAACGTGCGTCGTTCGCCTCGTTTATATCATTGGCCATTCATGTGTATGCCACAGCAAAATAGTTTTTGTAAGGGCAGTAAACGTCAGTGTGAATGCCAGTTATTTTATTTTCAAAACTATCAATAGGTCCTATTGTGCTTGGAATTCATCTCGGGACAGCATTCGCTGCACTCGGCATTGCAGCCAATGTAATTATCAACGAACGTGCATGGTGAACGCGACAGCGATGAGTAAATGACACATGACTGTGTTTTCACACCACATCTTGATACCGCAGTTTTTTTCTTATCAGAGCCACAAAAGGCAATGAAAGCGTAGTGTGATTCTTGAAGACTACCAGACTGATGGTCGCCTGCTCATCGAACAAAAAAAAACTATATTTCATACGTAGGTCACCGAAACGGTGGTCTCTCTCTACTTTTTTAAAACACTTCTCCTTCCCCAGTCAAGGTTAGGCAACCGGATTCAACCTTCCGGCCTTTTCTGTAACCTTCTTTCATCCTGCTCTAACACATGTGTTCTAGACCGGGGGTGTTACACAACGCTACTCAGTCGAAGCGATTGATGGGGGCGTCTTCCTCGGTAAAATATTGTTTAGCTCAGAAGCACAGACGAACAAGAAGTTGCAGAGTGTACCAAAGCATGTTCTTATGTGATGAAAACACGAAAGCATATTTTTTATTAGGTTGTTGTTACCGACGGGTGCTGCAAGTCTACGGCGGGAAATTCCCTCACTATCCACAGGTGGTTGCTGCAGCAGTTCTTTGCACCGACGCCATTTCTGTTGGGAGAAGTCACGTGCTTTATGGACGTGACTTTTGTGGATGAAGGCTGGGTGTGCGCTTTCGCTAATCTGGTCAAGAAACGCTTTCGCGTTAATTACTAAGGCTTGCTAACCAGTGCATGCTGCGGCTAAGGTAATTTATAACGTACGAGTGACGAGAAGGGTGTTGGTTTGGCTCCCGCTGCCAATAACTTAAGCAAATTATTCACGTGGCTTCCTTGAATACAGTAGCCGCTAGCATTCATGCAGACATATATGTCCGAAGACGAGATAAACAAAAGAAACTGTAAGGAGTACGACGCCATATTGACCAATTCCTGAATTTCGGCATTTTAAGCTAATCAGAGAAGCCGTAGCAGCGCTGTGAACCAATCATACTTGAGCGATGGCAGACTTCGACGGCATGCCATAATTTCATTATCTATAGAATGATATCCCTGTCTGCGGTGTTTTTTTGCCTTCGTCGTGTTCCGGCGTGAATGTCTGCATGAGTAAATGTGACCAACTACCTCAAACCAAAGCTTTGGGAGTACTTCCAGCAGTAATTACCGAACACACACACACACACACACACACACACACACACACACGCACGCACGCACGCACGCACGCACAACACACGCTCCAGCCACGGTAGTCTGGTAGCTAAGGTACTCGGCTGCTGACCCGCAGGTCGCGGGATAAATCCCGGCAGCGGCGGCCGCATTTTCGAAAAAGGCGAAAATTCCAAAACCACCATTTGATTATGAGAGACGCCGTAGTGGAGGGCTCCGGAAATTTCGACCACCGGGGGTTCTTTAACATGCACCCAAATCTGAGCACACGGGCCTACAACATTTCCGCCTCCATCAGAAATGCAGCCGCCGCAGCCGGGGTGTCTTTTGATTCCAAAATTGGACGTATTGAAAACCTGCTATGACAGATGCCATACATAACCTTTACTTGTGGTGACGCATTACTGCACACCCAACTGTGCAAATCAGTGCGAAAAAAAAAAGAACTTCATTTTGTGTTCACGTTAACTCATGTATTTACGCAAAAATGCACGTGCTTCAAGAGTACGTTTGGTTAACTCCCTCAAAAAACGCTTAAGATCATCATGTTTTATTATTTCATTTACCCGATCATGCAATCTCCAGCTTTCCTCGTCTTATATATATATATATATATATATATATATATATATATATATATATATATATATATATATAGCACCGCTGAAAACACTTGTGAGTGCAAGTCACCACGCCTTTATGAAAAGACGGATATTTTGCATTAAACATACCTTGGCCTACTGTCAGCACTCGTATTCACCTACATAAACCTCGTGTTCCAAATATCCTTTTTCTCAAGCCATCGCGCACTCCGAATTGTATGTTAAATTTTAAATTGTATGAACACTTCCTGTTTTACAATTAAAAATATTGTAATAAATAACCGACAGCTGTGATTTGCTAGATACGCTACAAAGCACTGCAGTGCAGCGATAAATGTTAAGGCTATTTTCTGGAGCCTGGCATAAACCCACACACACGGCGAATTTTAATCTAACGGTACGCGTAGCATCCTCACTAGCTTTAATTTATAAGACGACTTATGACTTATTTATGCTATGTATGTCCCCAAGCTCAGCTTCAGAGCGCTCCAAGCTGCGTTTTATTTGTGATTGCGTTGCTCTGAGCTCGGCGCAGAAAAATAATTAAAAAATTAAAGGATACCATGCCGGATAAGACAGCGCAATTCTTCTGGATATTTTTATGTGGTCTATATTACACTGCACACATCTATCTATCTATCTATCTATCTATCTATCTATCTATCTATCTATCTATCTATCTATCTATCTATCTATCTATCTATCTATCTATCTATCTATCTGTCTGTCTGTCTGTCTGTCTGTCTGTCTGTCTGTCTGTCTGTCTGTCTGTCTGTCTGTCTGTCTGTCTGTCTGTCTATCTGTCTATCTATCTATTTCTCGAAACATACTTGTCATGTTTGTAGAGTAAGAAGTAACAGCTTTCCCACAACGGTGAACCAAATAATGTGATAGTAACAAATTGCAATGACATAAGAAGTGAGGCCAGCAGGTACTTCTTATGATTCGATCTCCCGCAGTTTCACAAAAAGATTATGTATGAGAATACAGCCACTCCAGGGAAGCTTTTCACACAGTCTCATCGCATTGAGAGATTAGCACGTAGAACGATATAAAAGCCACCCGCAGATGGCTGCCGAAATAGCAAGATAGCGTGAGCGCCAGGCATGTCGACCACGCCCGTAAAATCAAAGTTGCCGCTCGGCATTTTCTCTCTGCTCGAGCATTTGGCAGCTGGTCTAACAGACGGGTGGACCTTATCCCCTGCAACCTTCGAGCAATGGAGATGGGCCCGGTCGGTTTCATATCTGCTTCAGCCACGTTCATCGCCCTCGATCGTGCGCTAATACTGGCGGGTAGAACGTACGATGCGCTGGGTGATCTTATCAATGAGAACTTTATACGAGATATGAAAGTAAGGCAAAACAGCCATCAAGACGGCACATGTAATTGCTATCGCAATAAAAGTGTTACTATTCGATTAGTCTACAGAAAAGACAAAGACAACGGAGAAATGGTCGAGAGAGCTGACTAACAACTGCCACCTAAGCGCAACGCAAGCATGAATGTATGCTTACTATTTCGAAAAGTTAATTAGAGCGCGAAAACTTGACACGTTCACTCACACACGCACACACCCATGCATCAAACACTTAACTTTTTGAAATGATCTACCAACTAGCCCAACAACAAGTTCTCTTAGTATGCTTACTAGTCCCTTTCATTGCTGTTTTCTTCATCAGAACAATAATGTTTAGGGTGTCTGCACGTTTCCAATGGTAAGCCGGAAAAGTTTGTAGGCGGTTCTAATTTACACAATCAGCGCAAGAAGAAGTGACGTAAATACAATTAACCTCAAGGTTTTTACGCGCCAAGACCACCATTCTATCATCAGGCACATTTAGCGCAGTGACATTATTTTGCAATGTCTGAATTTTTTTTTTACTGTGCGAGAAATCTATTATGCTTGAGCTTTTTTTTTCTAGTTTATTCCCAAGGTGGCAATCTCGGTAAGAAATTTATATGCGAGGTCACTTTGTTGTTCAAGCTTGTTTTTTTTTTTTCGTGAAAATAAAAACGAGCGAGCTAGGCAATGACTTGAGCTAACAACCCCGATATCACAGATACAAAAAGCAGCAGCGCATATATGATAGCAACACGATATCAGTAGCGCAACGCTCTAGCTATTGAATTATCACAAAGTGTAATAACCAAAAACTGTTGTGTTTTCTGTAGCGCTCATGCAAATCCCCCCTCCTCTAATTTTGTCTTAGGTAGGATTAATAGTGTAATTTCTGGTATTTAATGTCCCAAAATCATGGTATTATTACCGGAGACGCCGCATTGAAGGGAGTCAAGCAGTATGACCTCTTGGTGCTCTTTAACGTTCATCTCAAATCTCAATACTCAGCGTTCTAGCGTTTCCGCCTCCGTCGAAATTCGGCCACCGGAGACGGTATTCTATCCCGCGACCTTCAATTCAGCGATCGAGTCCCACCCGCACAGCCATTGTTTGGCAACTATAGAGCTGGCTGTCACAAAATTTCAGACATGCAGCACACAACAGTAGAGAGAGAGAGAGAGAGAGAGAGAGAGAAATAAATATGAGAGGAAAAGCAGGGAGATACAACATCAGATGATCGACGACATGATATCAGCAGTGCAACGCTTTTAGTTTCGAACTTCTGCGGTGTGCAATAATAATAATAATAATAATAATAATAATAATAATAATAATAATAATAATAATAATAATAATAATAATAATAATATAAAGGGTTTTACGTCCCGAAACCACGATATGTTTACGAGAGACGCCGTAGTGGAGGGCTCCTGGTATTTTGACCACCTCAGTTTATTTACCATGTCCATAAATCTAAACACACCGACCTATAGCATTTCCGCCTCCATCGAAAATGCGGCAGCTATGGCGGGGATTCGATCCCATGAACTTAAGGAGCGTAAGAGCGATAATAATTGTTAGTGTTTAACGAGCACGATATTGACGGACTCCGTAGAAGAGGGCTGCGGAAATTTCGACCAGCTCGGTTTTGTTAACGTGCACTAAAATTCAAGTACAGAGGGCTCAATTATTTTCGTCTTTATCGAAAATATTTGCGTGTAAGAACCAAAAACTAACAGGTATCCTGCCGCTTTGACGCACATTTCTCCATGTCATCTAAGCCACAATCAGCCCGAAGTGCTAACGGGCCACACATGCGCGTGGAACAAAGTTTTCTATTTCAACTCACCAAAGTGTAGACTCCGCACACGAAGCTTCCTTTGCGCACGGAGAAAAAGCAACAACACGACCGCAGGATAGCCATCTCGAAATCTAAGGAAGGGCGACTTCTCTATTCAAGACGTTCGGGGAGGCAACGCGATCGGTTGTCAGTTACGCTCTTCCAAGAGCAGACCGACTCTACCGCTTCGCCGTCTCACGAGCGACTCGCCAGAACCGACGGCGAGCACTCAACTCATACCGGCCGCCGGGCGCTGACGCGGCGTTCAAACACCGCGCGTCGCGTCGATCGCACCTCCCATCTCCTCCTACTTTCCCTCGCTCAGCTCACCCGTCCTCTCCCCAATTTCTTCACGAGTGGCGGCGCGCTCCCCTGCCTTTACTTGCTCGGAAAACGATGTCGTCTCTCATGTGCTGATTTGTGGCATGTTCTTTTGTGTAGTTTATGCTCGTTCCATCTAGCTATATATCTGTGCAAGTGTTTTTTGCACGCGTGCTGTGAATGGGTTTGCTTGCGTGTGCGTGTGCGTTTCGTATAGGCGGGTCGTTTTCTCATTCATAGTACCTCATGCTGACCTAAACTGAATACCTATTTACACCCATTGTATGATACCTTCCACACATGGCTCAAATTTTTGTCGAAGTATTGACGTCGAATCAGTGGGTACTCGTATGAGATGTGCATTCGTAATGCATGTGTATTATTATGAGTGTAATTTAGGAATTTTCTTTTAACGATGTTCGATACAAAAAAAATTCGAGTAAATTTACTCCTCTTTAATGTAGATCACTCTGGAATTACAAACGAACACCCGCAAATTACATATGAAATATACAGTGCAATAACAAAAAAGTAAATGAATAAACAATAACGTGCAGTCTTGACATGCCGCCTCACGACAATATCTCAATCCTCCGCCTACATGCTGTTGTAAAAGACAGTGCTTCCTGCGTGGTTACGTTTACTTTTGGCCAGTATGCCTTCAGCAGCTAATAGTAAAACAGGAGCCTCAAACCTGCTTCTTTCGATTGCACTTTGATTCGGCACGCGTTACATCTTCATATCATTTGATGTTTTTCATTGTCGCGTTAAGATCCCTTTTTTTCGGGAACGATCTAACCAAACACTGCAGCTTGTTTGTTTTTGCGAGCTATTACTAAGAGCTCTCGAAGAGCTTATTGTCTCTATTGATTGCTGCTTGAACACACTTCTTGTCGTGGCGCCTCTTGTTTTCTTTGTTTGCTTGCTGTACAGAATGAAAGCGCTTTGGTTTCTGTAGAAGAAACTCTTAGCGACTGATAAAGGCGGTGCCGTTCTGGTACAACTGCATTAAGCAGTCTTATCACAGTGTGCTTCTAGACGCCATAGCAAATAGATAAACGCTTTCACACAAACAATCGAATGCCTACGAAAACAACGTCTAGATTCACCTGTCAAGCTGATTCAGTGCATCTCTCTCACCGCCCCTCTCTTCCTCCTTTCTCACCCATTTGTACCTTTCGCTAGGGCAGAGTAGCAAACCGAAGGTGCATCTGGTTGACTTTCCTTATTTGCTACACTCTCTTATTATACAAGTAATTCTTGGAGGGTGTGCGTTCGATCCCAATCCAATAGGGTCGCGTTGACTTGATTCAGTAGGACCAACGCATCAAATAACAATGGAATGTAAGAACTTCATTTTTTTTTCCTGCAGCATGCGCGTAACGGACGTTTACCACGTAGAGACCGACTAGGAATACCCGGCAGCCACTCCGTGAGCCTGCTGGACGGCCCATTGCTGGTCGGGGAGAAGTGAGCTGAAAAGGCCGAATACCTCACGCAGCAACACCACATACCAAATGACACCGCATCTCAACCCATGCCGAACAAGAACGCACCCATTAAAAGCACTAAATAAACTACTTCTATATATACACGTTTTCATACTTTTTAGCTTCTCGGCTTACTTATTTTTTATGTTAACGTAATTCGAACAGTGGACAGTTTATGTCGTTGTGCCTAAAAATACTCGACGACGTCGTGTTTGGATTCGGAGAAGAGAAAATCTTTTTTCAGGCAGCCGCACCGCCAGCTCCAAATCCGCCGAAGGAGCTAGACGTCACGGTTTATTTTAACAGATACGAGACGCTTACAGCGTTTTGATCTCAAGGCCACGCGCTCGAGCTTCGTTGCTACAGGAAGGTCGTTGACGACAGGAGCATAACCAGATATCTTTTTCGGGGGAGAGGGTGGGGGCACTGTCCGGATTTTGAGGGGAGCACCCCTCGAAATGGTCGTTTCTCGCTCTCTATGTCCCGGCGACAAATAAATTTTGGGACGTGTCCAGAGTGCCAGGCCCTGGCTACGCCCCAGGTTGACGAGGAATGTTAGCGCCACGATCTCCGTGGCCATAGCACGCCTATGGTGATGAGATTCCTGAGCAACTGCAGCCGCATACGGCTGGGAAAGAGTGCGAACATTCAGCCTCAAACCGTTCTACAAGAAAAAGAAGTGGCATGACTGCTACAGAGATAACAGCGACTGTAAATTTAAATAAACATAGATGCGGTCTTGATCCGAAACTAACTAATAAATGTCATATTTTTTAGAATGCGCAGCATTTTCTTACAGTTAAGTAATGTTAGCTATACATTATGCAATCGTCGTCGTTCTCGTCGTCGTCGTCATCGCCGTAGTAGTAGTAGTAGTAGTAGTAGTAGTAGTAGTAGTAGTAGTAGTAGTAGTAGTAGTAGTAGTAGTAGTAGTAGGCGTCATGCAGGTCAGGTGAATAAAGCGGGGAGTGAATAAAGAATTGAATAAAGTGATGATGATGATGATGATGATGATGATGATGATGATGATGATGATGATGATGATGATGATGATGATGATGATAATTATCTAGATAGGACCACACTGTCTTAGTCCACCTTCATACACTTTCATTCTTACAGCTTCTCTATCCGTTGGTTTTCACAGCTAAGGACTGGTTGAATTCCTTAAAATCTTGTTTCTCTAACACAGTTTGAATGCCACAGGATGGCTACGATGAGCGTGGATGGCGAAGATATCACGCAACAAGAGTATGAGAACGACGCAGGTTGGCGCCTTGTGAACAGAAAAGGACGAGCCAACAAAGAAACCACAACGCATGAAGCCAAGGACCAAGAAACGCACTTCTCAAGCGAGAACGTGGTCAGTAATAGATGGAGGAAGGGACAGAGAGCAAGACAAATTGCGGCTGCGAGCAGGATGCCCCGTCTGCCGAAGGAAGATTACAAGATAATTGTGCGCCCACGTGACGGCTTCAAGGTCACTGACTACGGGATCAATAGTCTAGAATGCTGCATCGCCAACGCCGCTAAAATACCCAGGAATGAATCGGAAGAAGACACGGTATGTGCCAACTATAAACAGAACATTCTAGTGGTCAGCACACCATCAGAGGAGCGCGCCGAAAAATACAGAACCATCGCTAAACTGAAGATTGGGGACAAAGAATTCGAAGCCAATGCGTACGAGTCAGCTCCGGAAGATACATCTAAAGGGGTGATCCGAGGTGTAACGCAGGACGTGTCTCCAAGAGAGATCGTGGAAATGCTGGTAACCCCGAGAAATCCGACAGTCCTCATGGCCAAGAGGATGGGAAACACCACAAACGTCATCGTCCTCTTCGATGGGCATCGCGTTCCAAGTTATGTGAGCTACGGAAGAGCACTGGTCAAGTGCTCACTATACTGCAAGAAAATAGACGTGTGCTACCAGTGTGGACGCCTTGGTCACAGAGCTGACGTCTGCCCGAGCCCGAATAACAGAATATGCAGAGGGTGTGGCACTAAGAATCCACCGCAGGAGCACGAGTGCGAAGTGAAGTGCCAGCTGTGTGGCAAAGACCACCCGACGGCAGATCGCCATTGCAAGGCCAGATTTAAGGTACCGTATCTGGTGAAACGACGCCGCTGGGAACGAGCCCGACGGGAGGAAGAAGAAGCACTTTACTACGAGACGGAAGCGAAAGCACTTCACAGGCAAAGATGGGGTGACTCAGGTCAAAGATCGGAACATCGGACGCGGGACGCATCCGGACCAGAAGCCTTCACCAAGCTTCAAGCACAAAAGAAAAACCGCTCTACGTTTACTACCACCACATCTATGTCGAGATCCAGATCGAGGTCCAGATCGAGGTCCAGATCGAGGTCCAGATCGAGGTCTAGACCCAAGACCGGCAACACCGGGTCTCCCCGATCAAAGGAGGGAGGAGGATCCCAAAGCTCAAAAGGACCGAGCGGCGTCCGTGGCACCGCGGGACCCTTCCAGGTGAGCTGGGCTGATGTGGCCTCCGGGGCGCGCGCGGAGGCAGAGGCTGCTTTTCAATGTAAAATTAAGGCGCTAGAGAACGAATTGGCGCAGATCAGGCAGAACAATGTTGCATTTATGAATGAGATTAGAAAACTCAGGGAAGAAAATGATTTTCTGAAAAACGGAGGGGTTACACGCAACGAGGAAACCTCACAAGTTATAATGAAGGAAAAAGGCGCAGCAATGGAGGAAGAGGTAGCAGCCCTCACCCCTGTTAAACGTAAACCAGAGAACGCTCCGATTAAAAGCGTGGTAAAGAAACCGAAAGCAGTGGCGACGCCACAAGAAAGACACGAGGAATTCGCAAACACCATGGAAGCCAAAATGGAACAAATTGAAAAAAAATTGCAAAATAAGCTCGAACAACAAGAAGTTAGATTTGAGGCAAACATAGAGGCCAAAATTGAGGAGCTAGGCAAGACGATATTGCAGAAAGTGCAGCAAATGGTGGCTGATTTCGACGCCAAGCTAGCAATATGGGGATCGCAGTCAAGTGGTGGGGGCCCAGTTAAGACGTCTTTTAAACCGTACGCTAGGACCTCGGTGCCCACCGAGGAATTAGAGAGCCTGTAACGCCGCCATGGACAGACAAAATAGCTACACGATTTGGCAATGGAATTGTCGAGGATATACTCGAAAACGATACATTTTGCAACAACATCTTAAAGACACCAGCACCCCGGATGTTATAATGGTGCAAGAAACGCACGGGCTGGTCAAACTGTCGGGATATAAGTCATTCGGCAGTGCTGATGGGGAGACAAAGGTATTAGCAACGTTGGTTAAGCGAAATCACGCGGTGGTGCAACATGACACGGAAATCAAGGCAATAAATCACATTCTCCTCGAACTCATACCCACGCGAAAAACAGAGGACAGTCTTTTCGTATTGAATATTTACAGCAGTCCTAAATGCAGAAAGCACAAATTCCGCACGCTGTTTCGAAAAACCCTCGCTATAACGGGCAACCGGGCGCTAGTGATTGGAGGAGATTTCAACGCCCCACACGGTGCATGGGGATACAGGATCGAAACCCAGAAAGGCAGGAACTTGTGGTTGGACGCACAGGAGGAGGGCCTGACGCTCGTGACCGATCCATCCATTCCTACAAGAACAGGTACTAGCGTTTGCGCGGATACCACGCCAGATTTGACGTTCACCAAAAATATACTGGACACGCAATGGACCAATACGCAACATGACTTGGGAAGCGATCATTTTATACTTGAAATAACGGTGATGGCAGGGCCGCGGAAGGCAAAAGGCAGACAACTTAAACTTGTCGATTGGGACAAGTTCCGAAACATCAGAGAGGAGCCCGACGAAATGATACGGAGTATTGAGGAATGGACCAAAAAGTTAAAACGAGACGTGGAGGCCGCTACGCAAACGGTGCCACCGGAGGCGCAGCTAGAGTATGTAGACAATAAGCTTCTCCACATGTGGGAAGCTAAGGAAGGTTTACAACGGAGGTGGAAAAACCAAAGGCACAACCGGACACTTCGTAGAAAGATAGCTAAATTGAACAGAGATATAGAGCAATACGCCCAGCAGCTGTGCAGACAACAGTGGGAGGAAAAGTGCAATGACATGGACAACCAGATAGGAATGGCGAAAACGTGGACCATCCTTAGACATTTGTTAAACCCGGACGGAAACAAGTTGGCAGAAAGGCACAATATTAATCGGTTAATACAAAGATATCAAGGTACAGAGCAGGATTTCCTGAATGAAATCAAGAAAACATACATCTCTCAAGCGCTTCCCGTTACACACCCTGATTACACAGGGCTAGCAAATGATGATTTAGACAACGAGATCGGGGAGGCAGAAGTGAGGGCCGTCTTGCAAAAACTCAATACTAGATCAGCACCTGGACCAGATGGCATAACTAACAAAACGCTACGCAATTTGGATGACGAGTCCATAACTAAGTTAACTGAATTCATAAACAAATCATGGAAGGCAGGACAGATTCCGCAACAATGGAAGACGGCAAAAATCGTGTTAATACCCAAGCCAGGCAAGCGAGTGCAGATTGCGGACTTGAGACCCATATCTCTCACATCTTGCGTGGGGAAACTCATGGAGCACGTGATTCTGGAGAGGATAACTACCTATCTAGAGGACCGGGATGCGCTTCCACCCACAATGATAGGGTTCAGGAGGAACCTCTCAACGCAAGACGCAATGCTACAGTTAAAACATCAGATTATAGATAATCCGGGAACAGCGACAAAGGCCATTCTAGGGTTAGACCTCAAGAAGGCCTTTGATAATGTAACCCATGCAACGGTGCTAAAAAGGGTAAACGATCTAGATCTGGGACAACGGACGTACAATTACGTGCGTAATTTCCTGACGGGAAGGAAGGCAAAGATCATGATAGGGGACCTAGTTTCAGAGGAAATTG
The DNA here is from genome assembly GCF_043290135.1 of Rhipicephalus microplus. Classification (NCBI taxonomy): domain Eukaryota; kingdom Metazoa; phylum Arthropoda; class Arachnida; order Ixodida; family Ixodidae; genus Rhipicephalus; species Rhipicephalus microplus. The sequence continues at coordinate 271,423,078 of NC_134701.1, read as the reverse complement.
AGATGGGCAGTGCAGGTACGCCGCAAGGCTCGGTATTATCACCTATGTTATTCAATCTGGCTCTAATTGGACTGCCAACCAAACTCCAAGCAATCGAAGGACTGAATCATACTATATATGCAGATGACATCACCCTATGGGTGAGAAGTGGTAGTGATGGCGAAATAGAGGAAACGCTTCAAACAGCAGTCGAAACGGTCGAGCGGTATCTGGAAGGTACTGGGCTAGCCTGCTCTGCGGAAAAATCAGAGCTGTTGCTGTACAGACCTACTCGTAGAGGTCGCAAACCAGGCAACTGCCTGCAAGGTCTTGCTCATAGAGAAGAAATACAGTTAAGAACAGCCGATGGAAAAACCATACCCATAGTCGACAGGATCAGAGTACTGGGTCTGCTCATCGAAGCCAAGGGCAACAATGGAGAAATCCTCAGGCGACTGGATGCAACTGTAGCCCAAATAATGAGACTCATAAAAAGGATAGCAACTAAGCACAGTGGCATGCGGGAGGAAAACACGATAAGGTTGATACAGGCATTCGTGATTAGCAGAATAGTATACGTAGCGCCATACTTAAAATGGCAAGTCGCGGAAAAGATCAAGCTAGACTGCCTCATTCGAAAAATATTCAAACTAGCTATAGGGCTACCGATTAGCACAAGCACCGACAAACTGCTACAGCTAGGCCTGCACAATACAATAGATGAGCTTATTGAGGCGCAGCGTACGGCGCAATATGAACGTCTCTCTAAGACACGAGCAGGAAGACATATCCTAGAGCGACTAGGTATAACGTATAACACGCAACACGGCGTTAAGGTGGACATTCCAAAAGAGACCAGGGAAACAATGATGATACCACCCTTGCCAAAAAACATGCACCCCGAACACAATAAAGCTAGACGAGAGACAAGAGCAAAACAAATACAAAAAAAAGTTCGGTAATGACAAGGACGCAGTTTTCGTAGACGCTGCTCGATACAAGCGCAAACGGGGGTTTACCGCAGCCGTAATCGATAGCAACAAACGCTGTATGACATGCGCGACGATACGCACCACAAGTACCGAGACAGCGGAAGAGGTAGCCATAGCGCTCGCTGTAGCTCAGACAAACGCAACCGTGATAGTCAGTGACTCTCAAACGGCAGTGAGAAACTTTGCCAACGGCCGCATCTCCCCGGAGGCACTACGTATTATCAAAGGAGGGTGTCGAACAAGCCCCAGAAATACATATATTATATGGACACCTGCTCATGCCATCGCGGGGGACAGCAACAATGGGGCTGTACATGACGCAGCTCGAGAGCTCACCGACCGAGCTGCCCTCTCAAGTGCCGCCCCAACCTCCTCCGGTGATTACGGCGTGGCAGACGAGTGGGAGTGGGAAGACAGAATGACCAGATACAATGAAATTACAAAGCATTATAGATTACAGAGGGGCATATTCCCGCCACCTCACCCAAAATTAACAAAAAGACAGTCTGTCGAATGGCGGCAGTTACAAACTAGGACATATCCGAATCCTGCACTATCGCACATTATATATCCTGATATATACAAAACGGACAGGTGCAAGCGTTGCGACTCCAGAGCCACTCTGGAGCATATGTTATGGGAATGTAGAGGGATTAGTACTCATAACAAGTATGCGGCCTCTGCTGACAGCCTTCGCACGCGCTGGGAGGCCGCAATGCTCAGTTCCGTCCTCGAAGACCAAATGTGGGCCGTCCAGCGGGCCGAGGAAGCCGCCAGGATTCAAGGACTCCTGGCCGTAACCTAGGCGGGGCCAATCGCCCACCCCATCTACTCGCCGGACTCTGAATAAAGTTCTTTCCTCCTCCTCTAACACAGTTTTTTTTTTTTACTATAAATGTATGACCGTTTGTTGCTAGCACTCGTTTTCGCATGTAATACGTACTCACATCGATATTATTGGTACTCTGTAATTATGTTTCTGTAATTAACAGCTCGCCTCAAGAAAACTTTGTTCACGCACAGGGTGAGGGCCACCTAACACCTATTAGCGTGCATCCGGTAGCTCAGCTGTACGAGTTCGCTTGGCCTTGTATGAGACTGAGCTGCGCTGTGACATCGTGCACTAAACGCTTCTCGGTAACTAGGCGTATAGGAGGTATACGTCCACGGGGCCACCTGAAAAACTCAAATGAATGTGCAAAGACAAGAACTCACTGCAGCTCTGGATAGACTGGACGATCGGCCTTTGTCGGAACAAAGGATTCTGGGTCATTGGCCAAGCCCATCCTCAGCCCGGTAGGCTTTGAAAGCTTTGCAGCGCTTTTTGCGGCAACTGGCTTCAGAGACAGACTTTAGTGTTTTATACTCTTTGATGTTGCCTTTCCTCTGTCGCAATATTTTTTGTAATTTCTCTCTCTCTTCGCATCAGTTTTTTTTAACATATTTTATTCCCCTCACCTCTTTCCCCAGCACAGGGTAGCCAGCCTGTCTAACAACTGACTAACCTCCCTGTCTTTCCGCTTAAACTTTCTTCCTTCCTTCCTTCAAATGAATGTGCACTTTGTCGAATTGAACTGGGGGCATTTTGTTAACATCCACTGTCAAGGGTACAAATGACTTAGGCCAGTGAAACTACATAGAAGTGTTGTTTTTGAGCTATGAAGTAAAAGTAGAGATAAGAATGCTATACATCAACGTATCTGCCACACTTCATGCGATAAAATGAGAAGAATAACGAGTAAACATAGAATCAGCGGGAGAAATTACCTACACCAGAGCGAGCAAAGTTCCCCGGAAGATTCGCGGCCATTGGCACTGGCCAGCTAGCTAAAAGCAGTGCGCTATCTTTCATGCTGAGGAGATTGGTGAAGACCAGTTTTTCAATACCTTATTGTGCACACGAATTGGCAGTAGTTTGAGAAGCGTTCGTAGACTAAAAATATGCAAACATTGCACTCTGGGACACTGCCCCAAGCCATTGCAAATACGCAAACTGACACGCTAGAAATTAAAAGAAACGAACAGGTGACAAGCGCTAAAAGGTGCACTGAAGGTAACGTTTTTCTGTTTATAACAAGTACTGGCTCATGTGCGCTGACTTTATATATCCTGTTTGCGTCTGTTTCACTCTAGATATATTTTATCGTGCGACACTTAAAAATATATTCGTGCGCGTGAGAATAAGGACACGTTCAGAGACACTTGTCCAGTTCATCCTGTCTAAAAAAATCAGCAAAGTACCTTGGTTTGATTGATTTATATGTAAGGTTTAACAGGTTCTTTAACGTGCACCTAAATTTGAGCATGAGCCTACAACATTTCCGCCTCCATCGGAAACGCAGCCGTCGCAGCCGGGATTCGATCCCGCGACCTGCGGGTCAGCAGCCGAGTACCTTAGCCACTTGACCACCACGGCGTGGCGCAAAGTACCTTAGGAATCGAAGTTATGCGGGGCATGCGGAGGGAAGGTGACCATGTTGTAATTTTTTTAGTGGGCGACACGTTATGAATACACGCTAAATATATGTACAAATGATGCACACACAGACATATGTTGAACAGTTGCATATGTGTAGTCAGCCAGTTGTTTGCACTCGCGCAACGATGCTAACCGCAACATTAGCACTAGCAACACCAGAAGCGATAAGCTGATATAAAGTGCTGGTGAGGATAGAAGCCTTCGACCCGCCTATATAAATCAACTTCAGTGCATGACACCTAACTACAATTGACGTTAACCCGACGTAACGGCTGTATCAAAGAAAGACATGTGTAACGTTTATAAAATTGGATAGACAGTACTCTAACCACAATTGACGTTTCACGAACAATATGGTCTGTTTGAAGATTAGTTCCGAGACCTCGCGTGGCTTTGCGGTAGAATGATTGATTGCCACGCAGATTGCTAGGGTGATCGATCCTTGCTGAGACCCTGAGATTTATTCTTTGCACTCATCTGGTCAGCGCGGCCGATGTCAGGTGGATAACAAACAAGGGTAACACACATTGGTAATCTTAACGCTTACGCGTTGAAATTACCCATGTGTGTTACCACCGTTCCTATGTAGTTACTAAATTAGAATCACCTGTGGCCCTTACCCGCATACCAGTACCCCAAACCTCCTCGCGGACCAGCTCATCATGTTCGTCAAACCATCTTACCCTTCTATGCTAATTTTGGTTCACGCAAAGTTGATCACGAGGTGATCACGAGAGCACCCCGACGTAAGGAGATAGATAGGTAGATAGATAGATAGATAGATAGATAGATAGATAGATAGATAGATATATAGATAGATAGATAGATAGATAGATAGATAGATAGATAGATAGATAGATAGATAGATAGATAGATAGATAGATAGATAGATAGATAGATAGATAGATAGATAGATAGATAGATAGATAGATAGATAGATAGATAGATAGATAGATAGATAGATAGATAGATAGATAGATAGATAGATAGATAGATAGATAGATAGATAGATAGATAGATAGATAGATAGATAGATAGATAGATAGATAGATAGATAGATAGATAGATAGATAGATAGATAGATAGATAGATAGATAGATAGATAGATAGATAGATAGATAGATAGATAGATAGATAGATAGATAGATAGATAGATAGATAGATAGATAGATAGATAGATAGATTCGCATTTAGTATTATCATTAACCCTCCGAAGAATGAGGTGTCACAATTGAGCTGGCGGCAACGTCTCCATCTTGCCTCTTCGTGAGCAGCATTCTTGTACCCATTTTCTTTCCGTAAGGCAACGACCTTTATGTCATTCCGGTCTAATTATTGTGTTGCTTTACAAAACAGACTCGCCATAGTATACAAGTGGTTACGATGCCCGGCTATTGACCACAACGTCGCGGGATCGAATATTAGCCGTGGCGGCTGCATTTTGGCACAGTAGAAATACTAGCGGCCCGTGGACATAAATTTGGATGCACGTAATAGAACCCCAGAAGGTCAAAATCCTTGGAATCCTCCATTATGGCGTCTGTCATGATAATATCTTGATTTTGGGATTTCTTATCTCGAGTTATTACGTTTCATACTGATGCACAACTCGTTGCCACCTATGTTATCGCATTTAGATCGCGAGCTTCTCGTCTCAGTTACTAGTGTGCTGTTCCACAACGCAAGGTCAAAGGGCTCGTAATGGATAATATCTTGGCGCCAGTCAACTCCTGGAAGAAGGAAATTCGCAACGTTCTCCAGCTGCAATATCTTCTGTACATAGACGGTACGACTCGGCTTCCCGTTGAGCTCATAGGCGTGGTGCATGCGCTATTTGTACTGCTGCGTGCATTATTCCATAGCAGTCGAAAACCCGCCACGCGTAGTGCATAATGCACGTAGCATCCTAATGCTACATGCAGGTAAATGAGTCGGTGTGACTGCATGCTTGATAAACAAAAAACGGGCAATGCAGACAAGTAAAAAGGAGTCTCAGCAAACCACAAGACCCTCGTGTGTGTGTGTGTGTGTGTGTGTGTGTGTGTGTGTGTGTGTGTGTGTGTGTGTGTGTGTGTGTGTGTGCGTGCGTGCGCGTGTGTCTGTGTGTGTGTTTGTGTGTGCGTGCGTGTGTGTGTGTGTGTGTGCGTGCGTGTGTGCGTGTGTGTGTGTGTGTGTGTGTGTGTGTGTGTGTGTGTGTGTGTGTGTGTGTGTGTGTGTGTGTGTGTGTGTGTGTGTGTGTGTGTGTGTGTGTGTGTGTGTCTTCCTGTTTCGTGCTTCCATTTATATGGATAATTCATGATGGTTATGAGGCCCCTCACTACTCCGAGTTCAAAGATGAGGGAGCAGTTTCTTCCTCACATTACAGTTACGCACGAATTCACAACGCCATAATAATTTTTCGGAATGGTGTCGTACTGCGAGAGAGGCCATGTGCTCCTTCTCCACGTGCGAGGTGGATGAGCGTCGAGCGCACGTATGACAGCAGACGAACAGGTATTGCAGAGTGTGACGAGCAGACGACATGTTGACGTAACGGCGAAATATGTGGGGATGAGGATTGCCGAAAGGCACGCGTATAAAAAGGGATTGTTTCTTTCAATTAGTGAAGTAGCCGCGCCTCCTATAGCACCACCACGTTCGGTATTATTAACGATGGCGGCATTATGAACTCCAAGCACACGTTCACTTGAAATGTTGGAGGATTATCAGAGGTGGTATAAGTTCCTTAAAAAAGATAGAATTGCCATCGCGCTTTACGGTAAGCAGCAGCTCAACTATTCAATTCGTTCACGCACTTTACTTGTTATATTCACGCAGCGTAGCCATAGCCGTTATTGGACCACAAATTCTGATTTAGCGGACCATAGAGTAAATATAGCTAATCATAAATTTACAAATTATGTTCTGTCTAACAGAATAACGAGCCACCCAATCCACTCGTAGTATTTTGTTCTATTCATTTATGCTTCACCCACAGCCAGAGATGATGAAGTACACACTAATCTTCCTCACTACAACCTGTGCTTCATTGGCACCGTGTCGTGCCATTATTTTCTTCGCATGCCTTGCCCAACGCATATATACACCGAGGCTACTCGGTCCGTGCAGTCTGCAGATGATCCGCTTATCTTCTTAGCGCACGATTGAATGATGTACGGGTAGAGAGAGCGATAAAGCCAAGTGCATTAGCGCTTGCCGACGTCGAAGAGAATTCGAATGAATACGTCCAAACCATTCTGTTCATTCTAAGCTCAAAAGCCTCGATTTCTAATGGATGTGAGCATTCTTTCTCACTGAGAAGAAATCGGGAACACCACTTTAGTTTTTGCAAAGTATCTAATGCACCTGAAGTGGCATCGCAGTTGGCTGCTGAAGCGACCATCCGAAACTTGGGCAACGAACGAAGTTTTCAGCGCTTCGTGTGATATGTCGAAGCAATTGGCGATTGTGTTTCGGGGAGGTGTGCGCAAAAACGTGGCTAGTATTCTTTGACGTTTTCTGCGAGGGACCTGTTTAAGTGATTCATGGCGAGAGATTCTTCATAGAAAGAGTCGCTAAGGCGGAGCAACTTATCAGGTCCACCAGGCCAGCCACGCCGGTGGCAACACTGTCTTTATCATCACCACCACCACCACCACCCCCACCACCCTGCACTACCATAATTTGTGGTTAAATAGGCCATGCCACGTGGCTCGTGTGTTTTCGTCAAAAAACGCTCTGTAGCTTGCTTTGTTTTTGTTTTCTTTTGTGAATCTCTCATTAAGGTGTTGCCTTCACAGGAAAACTTAAAGCGCATGCAGTTTCGAATATGGAAATTGCCTTCAGGACGGTTAGGAAACGTTCGCAGCACATTTTTCTCGCTAACCATTTCTTTCGATCTAATTTATGTGTTGGTTATTCTGAACAGCAGTCACTAATGAACTTTAGAAATATGGCTTTAAAAACGCACATGAACAGTATTTAGTCAGATTAATTAGAAAGGATGAAGCTTTAAAGAGAATTACCTGGAAGAACCCTATGTAAGGATTCTTTTGAGAAAGTTGGCAGTGTTTCAAAATAAATAAATAAATAAATAAATAAATTGTTTGCCAGAACTTCCCGTTTGATAGCCGCATTTTCAAATAGTCGTGAGCGTTTTTTACCTTACAGAAGTTATTTGGAGCAGTGAGGATAAAAGGGCTAGCGGTGTTTCAGCGGAAGGTGATCGCTCCCTAAATATATGTGATAACTTCACTTTATTCCAAGCAATCGTCTAAATGACGCGCATTACAACGTTTTGTTCTAATACACTTGACTTGATGTTCACAACTAATTGTTCGGTCATATCATCAATTCATTACTTACCTGACCTGAAGGATCACCGTACTGCACATTTTCCTTGTGCACTTTAACCCCAGCGTCTGGAGCACGCAATGAAAGTAAGAAAATATTACGTGAAAGGCGTCAATAAGTTCCGACTTAGAAGTTATCACTCCCGAAACACAAGCGCCGATTTTTCTGGGGTGTGGTGCAATAACTCGGATAAGTGAGATGACGAGTACTGAGAGAGAGAGAAAGAGACAGAAATAAAGATGGTGACAGAGGGAAATTGTGTAGAAAAACAAATTCTTTGTGGGGCGAGACTCGAACACACGTATGAATCATACTCAGGCGAGCAGCTACAGACCCGAGCACAGCCTTGGATGAGGAGGAAGGGAAGAAATGAAAGGCAGGGAGGTCAACCAGACGGGCGTCCGGTTCACTACCCTGCCTGTGGTGAAGAAGTGAGGGGGTGAAAGGAGAAATAAAGTAGAGGGTAGAAAGCTTTGTCAGGCTACATCTGTGCCTCTCCTCTGCACGCTTACAAGCGGTCGCTTAATCCGGCCTAGTGATCTAGTAAATTAAAAATAGGGGTTGAGAAAAAGAGGCGAGGGAAAGAAAGACAGACGAGAGGGTGAAAAGAAGATAAAAGAGAATAAAAAAGAGTAAAACATAAGATAGAAAAAAAAACTGAGAGAAGGCAGAAATGGAGAGAAAGAGAGCGAATCAATGACATAGAAAGAAGCAGAGAGTGATACAAAGAGACAGATAAAAGAAGCGAGAAATGTAGAAATAGAAAGAAATAAAGCATAGAAAAACAAAAATAGAAAGAGACAGAAATAGAGAGAGAGAGAAAGAGAAACGGGGAGGTGAGTGTCAGGGCGAGGGAACACCACAACCATTAGGGCGGAGCTGAGCTAATTTTTTTCTCACTCTCTAATAACGGTTATAGACAACAGCTATAGCGGTGGCCAACTACATCACCGAATTAGGCCGTTGCTGTAATCTAACAGCTTTCCCTGTAAGATGACTTTTTCGAAGTGGTACATCCCACAGGCTCTATTTATACTCATTCGATATTCGTAGTGCAGCGGTAAAAGGTGATTTGCGCGAGTACAACGGCGAGAGCGAAGCAGTCTAGCGCAAAATGCATTCAGTATACCATATGCCACTAAAGCATAGTTATATTTAGTTAGTTAGTTAGGTAGGTAGGTGAATAGTTAGTTAGTTAGTTAGTTAGTTAGTTAGTTAGTTAGTTAGTTAGTTAGTTAGTTAGTTAGTTAGCTGGTTAGTTGGTTAGTTAGTTAGTTATTTAGTTAGTTCGTTAGCTAGTTAAACAGTTAGTTAGTTAGTTAGTTAGTTAGTTAGTTAGTTAGTTAGTTAGTTAGTTAGTTAGTTAGTTAGTTAGTTAGTTAGTTAGTTAGTTAGTTAGTTAGTTAGTTAGTTAGTTAGTTAGTTAGTTATTCCTCACACTTCTGATTTTGTCAGCGCACACGCCCTGAATGCCAAACAGCAAACATAATGGGAAACTGATATTTCCGCTCTGGAATGGAAAATACCTATTCCTTCCGTTTCCCAGCAGGGTCCCTTTGGGAATCACGTTCGCCGTGGGGCGGCTCGGAACGTTTTTCTGTTGTTGTCATCTCATCAGCATGTGTCAAACCTCCAGAGTATACGGATCCCGTATTCTTCGGAGAGATTGCTTATTTCGGTTGGTGCGTTGTGCGAGTAACGATCAGTGAATTCGACGTTTCGATTCTTGTTTTAGGCTTCCTGACGACACAGGCCCTCAGCGTACACTGTCTTCATGTAAATTTCGCATCACCTTGATAGTCAAACTTTGTGAAATGCCTGGACGTCGTAAAGTAGTATGTGCCATTCCGGCGTCATTGATACAACAACGGGCCCTTCCAATTGCGTTGCCATGGCGATAAACTAGTAATAACAGCTTGTAATTAATGTTGTGCCTACCAAACAAACAGGCGAGCCTTTAGAACTTCTACTATTTTTTTTTTTTGGCGTTGAATGTATCAACTACCAGAAACGCAGCGTGAAACTCTTGAAGCAATTCGTAGCGCCTTTACATTACTGATCTGTAAATTAAATACCTTTATTAGACTTTTATCTTCGAAAGAAAGAAAAAAATTGCAGCATATCAACGGAATGAATCCTGATGAGTGGGGCGAAGAGTCCGTCAATCCTTCCGTGCTTCTGTCCGTGCGTCCGTCTGTCCGTGCGCCAATTCATCCGTACGTGCGCCAGTTCGTGCGTCCGTTCATGCATCCGTTCATGCGTCCGTCTGTGCGTGTGTCCGCTCGTTCATCCGTCCATCCGGCCATGTGTGTCTCTCCGTTTGTCCATCTGTTTTCTGCTTGTCTGCCTGTCTGTCTGTCCGCGCGTCCGTCCGTCTATCTTGTGAACACTTCAAGTACCGCCATCTCACTTCTTTTTACCGCATATTCATCATATACAAGTACCGCCCTCCAGCGGACAATCCAAAAACTAAACGAGAACATGCACCACATTTCTGCTGTCAACGCTGTGTTAACACCGAAAGTGAGATAACGACGCCGTGCTACGTTTTTCGTAACATGTGGACATGCGGATATGTGCCCGAAGGCGGGTATGTGCCACTAGTATGTGGGTATGTTCCACAGGTTACGCACTACGACAACGGGGGACGCACAAGCCACGCCATAAGGAGCTTCACCCCTTAAAAAATGAAGAATACGGTCGTAGGCAAAAGAATGGGAGTTGATTAGGCCTAGCCAGACTGGCTACCCTGAGTTTCGGAAAGAGGGTGAGGACTGATATATGGGGAGAAACATAGAAGTCTTTGTATCGAAACAAAGATCGATGATACGAGTGATAGGCTAATGGTTGTACGATGTACCCGCCAGTTAACGTTTCCATTAGGAATCCCTATTGATTATTCAAGTGGATGGGCAGACAGGGACAATCTTAGCATGCGTAGAATAGAAAAAGTCCTAAAGGACTTCCGAGCGTCCACAATCTGCGCAAACCACGACAGCGTTGTAGTATTACTCGAGATGCACCAGTCTGTATAAACCCTCTCAATGAGCTGTGTGAAACCGTTCACGCGTCGGGGAAACTCAAAGAATATGACTCTGTGCAGTTATCATCAAAAGGTCGCGATTTTGATTCTGACTCCGGCTGAAGTGTTTCATAGGAGTTTCTGGCCACCCCTTTAACCCTCTTCTTCCTACTTTTTTCAGCTTGTCATTCGAGAAAAAAAAAGTAGCCTTTCAAGCTGAAGACAGTTGTGGAAAATACTCCACAGATGTGTCGTACCTCCGTGGTATACAAGTTTACAAACATCCGCGTTACTTATTGGACATGAAATTTTTCATGTTTACGAAGCTACACCAAGCGAACCTACAGCAAACATGCATAACGTTCTGTGTCGCATAGAGCTTGCTGTTAACATGTTGACCGTATCCTCCGTGAAAAACTCAAGCTATCACAGTGATTTCAGGAATCATTGACGTTCTGCCGAGACCTCTTAAATTACTCTGACACCCTGGGAAAGGTTTCCTGTCGAGCTTTATTCAACGGCAAATTTCTAGGAAATATTAAAAAGAAAATTTAACCTTCACACTTAAGAGAAGCAACGAGAGAAGCGACATTTCCACTTTTTTTAAATAGCGCTTTGTATATCGTATCGTATAGTATATGTTTGACGAGTTCGTCACATCGTAATTGTTACTGAGACTTAGTTACTGGCTTTTATACAATGCTTGTTGATCAATTTTGATTCGTGGGTGTGCTACTGTACATACAGTATGCTAAATTATTATGATTTCTTCTTCGTTAGCGCAACTCGCTCTTCCTTAAGCGTTCCCTTTCTCTGGTTTGCAGCTATGCTACACTTAGGCTGCTGTTATTCTGCACCACCACCAGATTCCTTTGCCTGAGACATGCTTGGATTCTAATTTATGCAATATGGAGATAAACTATTTAGATTACAAAGCACGGGACACCATTTTCTTTGTGTATTTGTGCTCAACAAGCATTGATTCCAAACGAACAAGGCTATTTCATTTATTTTTATTTCCTCGAGACGCGGGGAGCTCTTCGATCACTTTCGTGAACAGAAATCGCAAATACACGTAATTTAATTCGCAGAACTGCATTTGACTTACAAGCAGGGCTCATAGTGAGGTGGATTTACTCGCTCTGGTGTTTTTTTAAACTACTTGCAACAACGAATGTAAAGCAGAATGAATGTCTTTGTTAACCTTATTCTACCTCCATGGGGTATTTGCAGCAAAACACACTCCGAGTGCAGTTTCACTTCATGCGCAATAGAGTTCAGTTGCAGCTTTAATAGAATATGAAACAGCGGGTCATGCCATCTCTCTCTACTTTGTAGCCTGCATATATAGCATATGCTTGCTTGAAGCACGAGGTCGTTCGTAAGGCTTTGGACACGGACAAAGGAAGACACATGAACAGCGTCCACCCTGGTAAGTTCCCTTGTCCGTGTATGAAGTAGCGCTGTGTTTTTTTTTCTTTTCAGATGTAGCAATCGACTTGGAGCGTAGTGCTCCTGAACAAAACATAAAGGAGGCACGTATTCTTTCAGCTTGTTCCTATGTCTGCAACGCTTGGAGAAACATGAGAATGGCTTCACGCTCTGAGTACGCCCTATTGCCTACAACGTATGGTCCTTGAGCACGCTGGCTCGCTAAAAGCGTCATAAATTTAATCTGCTAGCCTTCCAAGCTGGCCAAATAGGCTTATCGTTTTGGCGCATACTCAAGCGTGAAATGGCCACCTGCTGATATTGAGAGTCACCGGATCCCTAAACGTGCGCTTCTCAGGCTGTTGGCGACATCAAGCTGGCGCGTCACTGAGAAGGGTTTAAGTCATGCAATCTGCCAACAGAACTTTTTGCCTCAAACACGATACGTGCATGAACCAGAAGACGGTTCACGTTTTTTTACCCCACGGCCGAGCGCTGCTTGTCTGCCACTCAGTGGGTAAATTCAGGGACCGCGCATAACCTTCGCGTGATATACTGCAGCGCAACAATGCATTGTCGTTGCTTCATTGCGAAGCCCACCGCAGTGGCACAAGCGCCGACAGTCATGTGTCATCGAGCATCGCGTTTGAATCTCATAGCGCTGCAGCGCACGTACTCAGCTGGCACTCCAGCATGATTCTGAGATCGAATTCACAAAATTTCCCAAGTGCGGCTTTCCTTTGGTCATCCAGTTTCACTATTGATATGTTTCGAATCCTCATTGGATAAAACATTCCTTTGCGAAAATCTTTATCGAAAGACGGTTTTTGTGAGCACGGGTCCCAAATTCTTAAAGAGGATACGCGGCTTAAAAAGGGCCACTCTGAGTTTTCAGTGCGCAATAGTATTCCGGTGGATAAAACAGTGCATAACAGAGCAACCTGAAGTGCAGACTGTGGAAGAAGAGGAAACCAGGGTGGCATTCAGGGCACAGAGACATGACCACGAAAGCGGTGCAGCAGTCCGCCCGCAGTATCGACAATAAACGGACGTCTCTCCACGTCTGGGGGAACTAGTCACTTCGCAACAGCAATGTCCCCACAGCGCGTGCATAATATCTAAATGTTATGTACGAGAGCGTTCAAACCCCTCTTTCTCAAAAAATGACATGCTTGCCCAAGCTGCCCCTAAAGCTATCTCACATTGATGCCATGAAGATCAGAGCGCGATTGACTTGCGTTCGTGTTTACGGTGGACATAATCGGTTCAATATCACGCAAGGTGCACTTAAGCAAACAAAATCAATCCAAATACTGGTTACCCAACTCTAAATCTCTACATTGTCTTCCTATATGGTCTTTACACTCAGTCGCTTTAAGAGGCGTGCGGAGAATAGTGCTGTAGCCAGGGCTTGCCACACCAGGCACGTGCTCCTCCAAAACTTTAGGGGTGAAGCTCCTGATAGCGGCACCCATTCGTCCCTCGTAGCCGTTGTAGTGTGTAAAAAGTATAACATTTTGACCTCCAAGGTGGTGCCGGTGAGAGATTTCTTCTGTGCGTTGTTAAACAATAAAAGATTGTGCTCAATGTACATGCCAATGGCTGCTAATGGGGAATGACAGACAGGAGCATTCGGCTTTTAGTTAACGCGCACGCTGCGATCCCCATTAGCAGCCATTGGCATGTATATTGAGCACTATCTGACAAGAAAGGGTTGCCACGTTATACTCGCTGGGTGTAACCTCCTTAGTTTTAGAAAGGTTTAGCGAGCGTTGAGCCGCAGTGCCATGAAATTAATGAACTAGTATATACCATGAATGAACTCGAGGTGGTTAAAGGTGGGAAGTAGATACGAAGCGCAAGCCGTAAGAAAGTGTGCGTGTGCCACCTCTCGTTTAGTCCTTGGAATTTCCGCTGGATGGCGGTGCATATGCGGAATATATGATGAAAAGATGCGAGATGGTGGTGCTTGGAGTGTTGAATAGATGGACGAACGGACACACAGACAGATGCAGGGACGGGCTCACTGATGGCTGCCCCGACGGATGGACGCATAGACGGACGCAGGGGTGGATGCATGGACGAACGCAGGGACGGACGCACAGATGGACGTGTGGACGCACGAACAGACGCACGCATGGACGGGCGGATGGACGCACGGGCAGCCACACAGACGCACGCATGGATGGACGGAAGCAAGAACGAATGGGCGGACGGATGCTTCGCCCCACTATCCATCATTCACTCCGTGGATATGCTGCCATTTTTTTTTTATTCTGTCATGAGATGCATAGCAAAAAACGACATTGGACCACATTCGTCTGTTCGAACCCCACTTATGATCAAAGATCCCCACCGAAATAAATCGCTGCCTATGCCACTGGTGGCGATGCCCATCTTATGACGAAAACATGGGCTGGTCCCGGAGGTGGCACAGTCCCTTCTCTTTACCTACCGTACTTACTGGCATACCGCCAGTACTCGTAAAGATTGACTATCTTTGCCTTAATTGTGTTAAATACATACAGCTAGTGTATACCATTCTTGACTATAAACATGCCTAGCATATTGAATTGTTTTGCCGTATATAATTTAGCCAAATGAATATCTCACTTATTTTTTGTTCCAGCCAGTGGTGCTAAATGGTGGCTGTTATTAGCTCCTGTGTAGATAAATGATGGTAAATATTGGCTTATGCTGACTAACGGCTCATTTTATTTCTCCATGATTATTATCGCTGTTCCTTCATTCATTTCTTTTATCTTGTACTTTGCTTTTTACCTCAATCTCCTTCTAAAAAATCCTTCTCTATCTATCTATCTATCTATCTATCTATCTATCTATCTATCTATCTATCTATCTATCTATCTATTCGTGTAAAGTTTGGTGCCACATAACCAAACTGGTCGCTAGAGTTACGTTTATTGTATTTACTTCATGCCACTGACTCCAAAATAAAGGTGAAAGAAAATCCTGGAAGTCATTTTCTAGAGTTCTCATAAACTTCTTATCTTAGGACGTGCTAAGATCACATAATGAGTAAGTGTGGAATTGGACCTTCATGTGTGCTTCATTTTTTTTTTCGTTGCAATCGATGCGGACGTCTAACTTTTGAAGGAAATGGAAAATTAGATGACTGTACTTTCTCGTAAGATCAGATTCAAAAACCACATGAGTGTTCTATTCTTTTATAGCTGGCTTGCTACGAAGAGGTTGAGGTTTATACCTACAGAATTTCTATAGGTTCTGCAGCTTGAAAAAAAATGACACAAGAACAAAAACGAACCAGTGAAAAAAGAACGCATAGTAAACTGAAACAAATAAAGAATGTAGCGGGGCAATGGACAGTTTATTTCCAGAAGTTTACTTTATTATAGAACGACGTATCTCTACCGCGAAAAAGCATTCTTAGTAATAGTAACAATAGGAAGCCTAGAAATCAACCCGAGTGACAACATGAAGGTATGCTGTAAGATGTGGCGTGGGAAAGCTATCCTGTTTTCGTCCCATGTGTCGTGAGAAATTGGAGCCACTCGAGAGGAACTGAAGACCCTCATGATTTTTTATCGATGCAGACTGAGAGCGAACTTCGCAATAAATAAATAAATAAATAAATAAATAACAAGAAAGAAAATTCTATAGAAACCATGTCACTGATGATGTTCTATTTGCAAAGTGCATATCGCTACTCGCGTAACACACGCGTCAGTCCAGAAGACTCTTCAAACGCTGACAGCTCGAAAATTCAATCTCTTACAGAGTCGTAAAAGTTGCCCACTTGTTGTGAACTATGTATTTCGTCGACATGGGCGAGTACAAAGTCAAAGATTCAATTTGAAAACTTCGAACAGCCTTAACAAGATCAAGCGGCTTAGCCATTTCAGTGCATCATTTATTATTTTTTCTTCTTAAATCATTATGTCTGGGTATACTTTATGTTTTGTTGGTTAGTGATTCACATTGACGAAAGTTCTTGCCTTGCGTTCGTAAGGGTCTTTCCATCGCTTTGCGTGGCATGATTTGTTTACTACATAGTAAACGCATTTATTGAGATCCGTAACGTCGATGACGTTAGCGTCTCAACAACCAATGACTGTGGACAACACGAAATGCGACTTAAACACTTAGATAATGTCCTATTTATTAGTTCGTGTTTCAAAGGGCGATTCGGAGCTCAAAAAGTCATGTTTTACACCTTCGAAACCCAATAACTACAAGCAAAACGTTACAGCACACGCACTAAGCATTGCATGAACGGTATAATGAATGAATAATCGTAAAAGAATTTGTCGTTGGGCTAGCTGGTACAACATTCCAACACATTAATTCGAGCGCAAACACACACACACACACACACACACACACACACAGGCATGTGTTTGATACCTAGGTCTCATCGATGTAATTATAATAATATTTGGGGTTTTACGTCCCAAACCCACGACATGATTAGTGGAGAGCTCCGAAAATTTCGATCATCTGGTGTTCTTCAACGTGAACTTTCATCCCACCGTACACGGCCTCTAGCGTTACACCTTCACCGAAATGCGGCCGCGATCAAACCCACGACCTTTGAGTCATCAGCAGAGCACCGCAACCACTGTACACCCGAGGCGGGCTCATAGATCTATGTCGTCATTGGCGTAAGCCTGCAGTCACTGCAGCGTCTTCTCACTACCACCGTTGCCTACCTGTTTCTTAGTATTCTCGTTGTACCAGTATTGTAGGACCGTGGTTACAAACTTCAACTGGCCGCCGTCGCTTCGCAGCCATTCGTTGGGCTAACTGTTGCATTCTTCCTCTTCAGTGGACCAGTGGTTACTCGTAGGATTTATTCAATGTCTGTGAGACATGCACGTCTACGATGACGATAATTTTCTGCAATCGACTAACACGGAACAATTTGCTAAGCAGCTTGACTGTTATAAAATGTTTATTGACGTTTCTCATATTATATATATGCGTTTCAATAGTTACTGACGTTCCAAAACCACGACGTGAACATAAGTGACGCCGAGATAAGTGACGCTGTTTTCTTCTTCTCATTCTCTCTTTCTACGACTCAGCGCAGTACGTGACCACGGACATGTGCAGCGGGAAAGCGCCCTTTCCTGCCCTCATCATCCAAGCGTTCGCATTCAGGACACTCGAGGAAGGAAAAAATAAAGTGATTCGCGACGAGCGGAAAACAATTATTAAAGTGGTTGCTCCACTTTCTCCTTTAGGAATCCCAAGTGCCTTCTTGGAAAGAAATCTTCTGTACTGTCGACAGAAGTGTCCAGCAACGTCGCGGTGTTTAAATCTGTCTCTTTGAATATGTTTCGATAGATAGATAGATAGATAGATAGATAGATAGATAGATAGATAGATAGATAGATAGATAGATAGATAGATAGATAGATAGATAGATAGATAGATAGATAGATAGATAGATAGATAGATAGATAGATAGATAGATAGATAGATAGATAAACAGACAGACAGACAGACAGATAGATAGATAGATAGATAGATAGATAGATAGATAGATAGATAGATAGATAGATAGATAGATAGATAGATAGATAGATAGATAGATAGATAGATAGATAGATAGATAGATAGATAGATAGATAGATAGATAGATAGATAGATAGATAGATAGATAGATAGATAGATAGATAGATAGATAGATAGATAGATAGATAGATAGATAGATAGATAGATAGATAGATAGATAGATAGATAGATAGATAGATAGATAGATAGATAGATAGATAGATAGATAGATAGATAGATAGATAGATAGATAGATAGATAGATAGATATGTCGGAGCTAACACGGGAAAGATCCAGCCCTGACAGCGTTCGGTTTTCAAACTGATTTTTTTTTATTATCGCGCTGCACCCGCCGCGTGGCCCAGATGCCAACTTCTTCCTTGACGAGCGGCGCATTGAGGCGCTACAGGGCTCCCCCCCCCCCTTCATCCCACCCCCGTAGAGCGAGAGCCGTAGGAATCACCAGAGGAGTCGCCCAGTGGACATGCTTGGATGTTGGCATCCAGACTTTAGATTGAAACCCCGCGGCCGCGAGAGCGGCGATATACGCAGGTTTCAGTCGATCAGCAGCCACGACGTCTTCACGGCCATTGATGTCCAGCGTGAACGTCTTAGGTGTACGATGGAGTACGCGGAATGGGCCATCATAGGCTGGTGTTAGTGGTGGCCGTATTTGGTAACGCCGAACGAAGACGTGACTGCAGTCATGCAGATCCTGACTGACGAAGACAGACCGGGGGTGTCGGTCGGCAGGAATCACAGGAGCAAGGTCTCAAAACGTGGTGTGCAGCTCTCGAATGTACGTGGAGGCATCGTGAGTGGAAGGTGGCGATGATTGCTCGAAGAATTCTCCTGGAAGACGCAGGGAAACGCCATAGACTAGTTCGGCTGATGAGCACCCGAGATACACTTTCAATGCTGATCGGATGCCCAGAAGTACGAAGGGGAGGTGGTCGAGCCAACGTTCGCTTGGTTGGTGAGCAGTGAGGGCAGCTTTCACTTGTCGATGAAGCCGTTCGACCATGCCATTGGCGGAAGGATGGTAGGCAGTTGTGTGGATGTGTCGAATGCCAGATATTGGCAAGTGCGGTGAAAAGGGCCGATTGAAACTGATGACCGCGATCAATGGTGACGACAGAAGGGCATCCAAAGCGCGACACCCAGCCGTTTGTGAAAGCCTTGGCAACTGTTGGTGCTGTAATGTCGGAAATGAAGAAACGCTTCCGGCCATCTGGTGAAGCGATCCACACATGTCAGCAGGTAACAGGCTCCTTGCGATGAAGGAAGAGGACCGACGATGTCGAGATGGACGTGAGAAAACCTTGCGTCTGGAGGCCGAAACGGGGATGTTGCCATGACCAACGTTACTAGAATTGACAGTGTGACGGTGAACTTTAACGCGCTGGCACTGAAGGCAGGTTCGCGCCCAGCGTCGGACATCAGCATTGATGCTTGGCCAAAGGAAACGAGATGTGACTAGCTTCTGGGTCGCACGAATACCAGGATGGCTCATGTTGTGCAATTGATCAAAAATTGCACGACGAAAAGCTGAAGGCAGGAAGGGCCGAGGGACACCAGTAGACGTTTCGCACGTTATTAATGAGGTAGAAAATGGAAGCGGGCACTTGGTGAACGATAGAGACGTGGATGAAGAGCGAAGACGATGCAGATCAGGATCGTTGCTTTGGGCAGCTGCTAGCTCTTCCATGTCTAGTGGTGGCTGGGTCGACAAAGCATCGATGCGGGATAGTGCATCAGCAGCAGCATTTTCCGGCCCATGTACGTGTCTGAGATTCACCGTGAACTCGGAAATAAAGCATAGTTGACGGATCTCCCGTGCAGTATAATTGCTGTGATTGCGATGGAAGGGAAACGTCAGGGGCTTGTGGTCTGTAACGACGTAAAAGTCCCGGCCCTCCAATAAATGACGAAAATGTTTGATGGCGAGGTATACCGCGAGGAGTTCTCGGACAAATGTACTGTATTTTGTCTCTGGTGGCTTCAGTTTTTGCGAGAAAAACCCAAGGGGCTGCCAACCGGATACGTGCTGCTCGAGAACGGCGCCAACTGCCACGCTTGATGCATCGGTGATGAGACAAATTGTGGCATCAGGGACGGGATGTATGAGCATGGTAGCGTCTGCCAGAGCCTTCTTGGCAGTGTCGAAGGCAGATGCAGCGTCCTTGGACCACTCCAGTGGCGCAGCCGGGTCTTTCTTTTTAGCCAATAGGTCGGTCAAGGGCTTTAGGAATGTGGCGCACTTTAGAAGAAAGCGGCGATGGAAGTTTAGTAGGCCCAGAAGTTCTCGGAGTCCCTTCAGTGAAGTCGGGGGTGGAAAGTCTTGAATAGTCTTCACTTTGCTGGCGAATGGTTGGATACGCTTTGGAGTGATAAAGTGGCCTAGGAACTCTATTGTAGCGACGCCGAAGAGGCACTTATTGGGATTAATTACGAGGCCGTAATCATCCAGGCGGTGGAACAGGGTGTGCAGATGGGCTTCATGCTGAGGGCCGGATGAGCTTGCTACAAGGAGGTCGTCAAGGTAGGCAAATACGAAATCAAGACCTCGCGTGACCTCGTTGATAGTGCGCTGAAAGGTCTGTGCAGAGTTGCGCAATCCAAAAGGCATCCTCACATATTCAAACAGACCGAATGGGGTGGCGATGGCCGTTTTCGGAATGTCGGCGGGTTCTACAGGAATCTGATGGTAAGCCTTCACTAAGTCAATCTTAGAGAAGATTCTGCACCCAGCCAAATTTGATGTGAAATCCTGTATGTGAGGAAGTGGATAGCGGTCTGGTAAGGTGTGGGCATTGAGAGCGCGGTAATCCCCACATGGTCTCCAGTCGCTAGGATGTTTCTTCGGTACCATGTGGAGTGGTGACGCCCAGTTGCTGGAGGAAGGCCGCACAATGCCGAGTTCAAGCATGTGCTCAAACTCACGGCGGGCGATGGCGAGGCGTTCTCCAGATAGTCGACGGGGTCGTGTAAAAACGGGAGGTCCAGTGGTCACAATGTGGTGAGTCATGGAATGCTTC
The DNA here is from genome assembly GCF_043290135.1 of Rhipicephalus microplus. Taxonomy (NCBI): domain Eukaryota; kingdom Metazoa; phylum Arthropoda; class Arachnida; order Ixodida; family Ixodidae; genus Rhipicephalus; species Rhipicephalus microplus. The sequence goes on along the minus strand of NC_134701.1, from coordinate 271,402,267 downwards.
ACCGGTGACTCTCTGGTGTGCGGCTTCGTGATGCTGGGAAAGTCGTCGAGTATTTTCGCATACGGCGAATCAGGTGTGAGAGCTCGCAGTCCCGTTGGCGAGGAAGTACAGAGTACACCGTTGATGGAGAGGCGGGTGTTGAGATCAATTAGGCGATGAGCATGCATGTCCACAGCAAGGTTGAAAAAACTAAGAAGTCAGCTCCAAGAACAGCTTGCGAGACGTCAGCGAGGATGAAAATCCAGCGGAACGTACGGCGTAGTCCAAGGTCAAGTATAAGAGAGCGTTGGCCGTATGTGCGAACGGCGGAATTGTTGATCGTTTGGAGTGGGCAGGTCTGTTCGTTGCGACGGCGATCTGCACACGAGGCCGGGATGACGCTAACCTGGGCTCCTGTGTCGACTAGGAAGCAAGCGCCAGTGATCTTATCAGAAACATAGAAAAGGTGGCATGACTTTCAAACAGTACCACTTGCCGCCGTCAGTGGCCGGTCGTGGCATTTCCCGACCAGGAGCACGGGCGAGTGCACTTGCGAGCAGAGGCACCGAATCGGCGGTGGTACCAGCACACGGTTGAGGATGAAACGTACCGCGGCGCGTCGGGTGGCCGAAGTTCCGGAGAACGTGGGGGCGTCGAGGAGCGACTGGGTATCTGGAACCTGGATGACGGTCAACGATGCGCAGGTACAAAGACATCGAGGCGCCTGACAAGGGCGTCCAAACGGTTCTCGATGCTCGCGAGCGCCGGATGTGCAGCGGTGGCCGGTGGCGGTGTGGTAACGGCGTTGAGGCTATGTGCCCGCGAGTAGTCCGCCACTCGGTCAGCCATTTCAGCGAGTGTGTCTACTGGGACATCTCCTGCAGCTACGAGGACCGGGACCATGCTTTGCGGTAAGCGTTGGAGGAACAACTCACGTAACAGCTTCTCCTCTTGAGGGGCGGAGGGGTCGCCAAGGAGCTGGCGCATGCGTCGCAGGAGCTGTGATGGGCGACGGTCACCGAGCTCTGTAGCCGTGATGAGCTGTTGGAGTATGCTGTGTTCGGACTTGCGGGAAATGATAGCTGCCTTCAACGTGTCGTAGGGATGACTCGGGTGCGGTGACGCTAAAATATCAGCTAAGTCGTCGGCTACGTCGGAGGTAAGCAGGATACCAGATGCCAGTGCCTGGTCTGTTGGCTGCTGATTTGCCATAGACGGAAGTGCGCCTCGACCTGCACAAACCATGTGCTGGGGTTGTTGGGCCAAAATGGTGGCAGCTTGACATGTTGAATCGCAGCGACTGCAGCACCGCTAGGTCTGGCGTCTTCTTGGGCGTCAGGACCGGTAGGATTGGTGGCAGAGCCGGCGGGATCCATGCGAGATGATCGGGGCTGTGTGTTCTTTATCGGGTCACCATTAACTGTCGGAGCTAACACGGGAAAGATCCAGCCCTTACAGCGTTCGGTTTTCGAACTGATTTTTTTTTATTATCGCGCTGCACCCGCCGCGCGGCCCAAATGCCAACTTCTTCCTTGACGAGCGGCGCATTGAGGCGCTACAGATAGATAGATAGATAGATAGATAGATAGATAGATAGATAGATAGATAGATAGATAGATAGATAGATAGATAGACAGATAGATAGATAGATAGATAGATAGATAGATAGATAGATAGATAGATAGATAGATAGATAGATAGATAGATAGATAGATAGATAGATAGATAGATAGATAGATAGATAGATAGATAGATAGATAGATAGATAGATAGATAGATAGATAGATAGATAGATAGATAGATAGATAGATAGATAGATAGATAGATAGATAGATAGATAGATAGATAGATAGATAGATAGATAGATAGATAGATAGATAGATAGATAGATAGATAGATTGCAAGGAGATTACGAAGAAAGGAAGAGACGAGTGAAGGGGAAAGGCAGGTGTGGTTAAAAGAGATCCGACTTTGTTGGCTATCCTTCCCAGGGAAGGCGAGAGAAAAGGGGAGTAGTAGATGAAGTAGAATATAACGAACAATAGCAAGTAAAAGAGCAAATGAATAGTTTGTGTGAACACACACAACGCTAACTCTCGCTGGTAGGGGATAAATTAAGAACAAGCAACGAGCTGTACACCAATGCTCACATCTGTAGTGCTCGACCCTCGCATTCTTTCTTCCTCGCTTATCACAAGGCCAGCTTAATGGTGTCGTCACAGTCTACCCAGACAGACAAGTCTTCGAGATGACCCCAGATGACAAAGAGTGGTATCAGAAAGGAGCAAATTACAAAAAAAAAAACGAGAGACACGTGCCCGCTTCGGCGTCAGCCATGCGACTGCGTCGTTGATCGCCCTTCGGTGGGTAAATCGCGTCGGCCTCCTGTGTCCGAATACAGCTCGTGGACGGGCCTGGTCGACAGCAGCTACCGGTGCCTCTGGTAGGCTTTGCTCCGTCTGAATGCTCCGTCCGTGCCGTGCAGCCAGTCCATGATTCACAGAATGCCATAGTTTCCTCGGAAACTGCTTGCCTCGAGATCAAAGCCGGAAAAGCATGTCACCCTGTGTTCCTCTCTCTCTCTCTCTCTCTCTCTCGACTGGGCTTTCTCGTCTTGGATCTCGCGTGTACTACCTTGCAGTGACTAATGGGAGCGGATGTCTTTTGACCGTCTCATTGGCTGCCGCCACCCACTGTGCGCGTGGTTCGCAGGAAGTGAACAAAGAGTAGTGCACGAACCAACCAATGAGGCTTTGTCGACTCCGGTAAAAGTTACGGGGGGAGACGTAGGATAACCATGGCGTAGTATATTTCTGTATAGCGGCACGGGGGAGGGTTGTTTTTTTTTTCTACGAAAGCCACTCTCTGTTTACTACATGAATAGTGATCATATGATGCGTGACATTGCGAATTATTTTTATATCTTTTCCTCACCTTTTCTACTTTTCCGCTTCATACAAAACAGTGTAACTTATGAAACAGTTGCTCTGAGTAAGTTCAGTACCCTTATTTGCTGCTTTCCTCTTATCTCCCATAAAAAATGACAAAATCACGAAAGTGTTTCATTTACCCAAGATAAAATATCTATATTTTTTCGTAAATTTTATTAGAGAGAAGCCGCGACGAGAAATTAAAGGCAGTGAAGTATATATACATATTTTATCTGCAGTCTGTATACTGCACATGAGAGTTCAAACGTCGAATACATTTGACTTTCTTACCGACATAGAAATGGAATAGTAAGAAGAAAATACGCTACCTTCTTTTCTTGTCTTCCTTGGCTGTGTCCAACCGAAAGAGAATACATTACGAAAGCTCTCAAAATTTGTTCTCGTGTGAGGCAAAATTCCTGATGCCTAAATAACCACAAGCAGAACGAAGAAGCACAGGAAAAAAAGAGTCACACGCTGCTGAGTTATCTGAAGGAGAACCGCACGAAATACATGCGCCCGCCGCACCACACATGATCAAACAGCAATGCACGTAATTAGGCCTTCTACACGTCAAAATACGAGATCTTTCGAAACGCACGTTTAGTGAACGAAGCAATGAAGAACAAATTCGCACCTCATACGTGCGCAAAACCACTGATGCGTCCCTTACACACAAGTCGCCTTACTTTTTTAATCCAGAATGCTACCATTTTGTCCAGGGCCAGAGCACTGGAGCTTTTGGAAATAATAGAGATGCTTGAAAACCGTATAAAGTTTTCTCTCATAATGATGTACTAACGATGACGATGGTTACACTGCGAGAACAGAACGACGACAAAGAGACAAGAAGGAGACGATCATCGTTCTGTTCTCGGGCTATAACTATCGTCATGTCATACCAACTAGACCAAACTGCTATACTTCTAAGCTGTACCAACATCCCAGCAACAAGCACATTTAAGTTACTTTGTCCTTATAGTATACGATATCGTGCCCCTGTCCTTTTCGCTAATGTATCGACTGAAACTATTATACTCTATTTCTGGAAATTGGTGGTGTTGATGAGCATTATGGTGGAGTTTTGGAGGTTTCGTGCATATTTCCAACCTGCTTTCAAAATAACTTCAGTTTATTTTAGATTAGAAATTATTAGAAAACAAACGAATTAAAATGTTGTTCGCGCATCATTTGTTAGAAGGTCATGACGAATTTCGAAACATGCAACATAACTTTTTAAACAGTTGTATAAAACACACAAACAAACCATCCTGAAGACCAATTGCTTGTGCAGGCACAAAACAAAAGGAGGCCAATAGTCGATGACACCAGTAGTGTTGAATTTGTGATGTTTATCCAGCTTGCCAGGAGACTAGGTATCAGCAGTATTTTACTAAAATAGTGGGGGCATAAATATCTTAATACGCTCGTTACTATATCAAGGCTGATAGTTTACACAAAAAGCTTAATGCCGTGTTCAACATGGTCTAATACGAAATTGGGCTTTTCACCAGCCTCCTTGATCAATCACACGTAATGTAAAATAGCGAAGTTTTCAAAAATTTAGTGTCGGCAGGTTTAAAAAAAACATGCTGCGATTTTACAGCATTATGTGCTTCTGTTCACTTTGCCTTAACCGTGCGATAAATGCTGTTGAAATACTTAAAAGATCGTATGTATTCCGTGAACTATACTTACACGATGTTCAAGTGTACATTTCAAAAAAACAAATGAACAAAAGCAGCATCGCATTAGTGTTACAAAGTTGAATAGGCCAGTAAACAGGCTCCAACAGTTCTTTTTTTTAACCCCTAAACAAGCTCGACGATTCGTGCAGTAGACCACGACGATCACATTTTCTGAATATAACATCACTCCGAACTGCGCAGACACTCCGTTTCATAGAACAATACCCACACCTCTTTCTTCATGACCAATCCCTTCCGTACGCACCATGACACACCTTGACCATAAACAACGTGACGTGCCACTGAGCTTGTCTATTGAACCTTTGCCCTAAGAAACGGCGCCTTGGCCTAATGACATACTTTAGCCGCAAAATATTTCTAACACAGTGTGAAGAGACACACAATGACAAAGACAAGCGGCACTTCACACTAAGGTACACTGAGCGCAAACCCAAAATTGAATATAACACATATACACATGTGCAGTCGTCACACAGTCTTACGACAGCCAGCTATCCAGTTCTTTTCCGATTTGTACGTCACTGACGTGTCGCTGACACACGATTCTGCTTTCTTTTTAATATTATAGTTTTCCATCAACTCACGCAGTTTTTTATACCTACTTCTACTTAGCATCTTGATCTCGAAAAATGTGGTTCACACTTGCGGCCTTTGCACTGCATAGGCAAGTGCGCCAAGCCATCCTTCATTAGATTTGATTCATGCCCCGTAACTCGTACATCGTGCACACCGGGCTCTGTATAACAAAAGCTTTGCTTCTACGGAAAGCAAACACAGGGGGCTCTAAAAAACTGAACCAAAAAAAAACAATGTGCTCAAACCAGCTAGCGCTTAACTCAGGCAGAAAATTCACTAAGGCATCTGATACAAGGCAAGTGCACTTCTTTTACGAGGACATTCACGAATACAGGCGAAGACATCGTCTGTTCAGAACCAACTTCTGTCTCCTTTGTTATTCATGTTCGGGAGATTACCTCGCTAGGAGAAATGCGCTGAATGAGGCGTGTACAATCGCGAACGGCTGCCCCAGCAGAGATGAGTCTTGTCTGTATCACTGGCAACAAATGCGGCGTTTAGAAAAAGTACCAGGGATACATCTTACTACACAGATGAATGTTTCCTGTCTTCAATGAAGGAAAAGCGGCGATACTGTAGTAGTGCATGCAGGCTGACTTTTACGCTAGCCTAATGGAGGCCTTATCTGCGAAGGCACCATTCCGGCGATAACTCTTTTCGTATAACAACGTCGGTCTTCATTGCCGCTTCGCGGTAGGTAGAGACATTGCAGCAACGAATTGCGCAAACCGTATCGCGAGACGAAAATAAGTATGGCTAGCCACGGGGTGTCGCCATCAGCGTTTCCATCAAGCTTTGTTAGGTTGACAAACGTCGAAGAATTCCGGCATTCATCGGCAATCTCTAATCAGGGCAGTAAATCGCATAGCTTTGTTGTTTTTCAACGACACAAAAACCTCGGAGCAGGGATATAACATTACCCAACTGTTCCTCTCATGCTCGTATGTCGTGATACATCTTTGAAGAAAAACGCAGTTAACACCAACATTGTGGTAAAGTGGTCAGACAAAAATCTGTCGACAACTACAAAGTTTCTTACTTCTTGTTCCGACCACGTACGAGTAATCTACGCGCGGGCCGCAGTAAAATAAAAGGTGCTACGCGACCGCAGATGATAATTGATGTTGCCATCTTCCTTGTGACAGTGTGCAAGCGAACAATGCCTCACTAACGTTATTCTCTTTTATATCCCAATATCACTCTGTTGCCGCTTATAATTCAGTCTATTCGGGAGGCTAAATAGTGATGACATAGAGGACCGCAGATCGCGGGATCGCATCCCGGCTGCCGCTGTAGGCCCCTGTGCTGCAAGCCCGTGTCCTCATATTTGGGCGTACGTTAAAGAACCTTAGGCGGTCAAAATTTGCGGAGTCCTCCATGGCGTCTTTTATGATCATATGGTGGTTTTGGGACGTTAAACCCCACATATCAATCAATCATGATGACGTAGAAGATTCTACGGGAGGGAATATGCTGAGGCGATACGTTAACGTAGAATAAGAGACGCCATTGCCCCGGTCCATCTCTACAGCCGGTGAGCTACGCAACACTAAGAGTAAGACGCGCATCGCAATGCGTGTGTGTGCAGTGTGGACATGTACTTGTGCGTCTGTTCGGAAGAAGTAGTGTTTATTTTGTCGGCCTAGCAGTGGAAGCTCGTACGCGATTGAGGCATTCAAGCACGTGCCCGTTACCTATAAAGCAATGTAAGCGTAAGAAAGGAATGAGAGGAATGTGGGTCAATCAGCGGCGCCAGCGGTTAGCTTTCCAGTATATGCAGGGAAAAGGGTGTGGTCCCGATAAAGCTTAACGCATGGTCGACACTGAAAGAATAACAGTGTGCAAGAAGTAATGACGCTGTAGATTGCATAATGAACACCTACAACGAACACATAGTATACTTTTGATGCGAACTCAACACACGCTATGCAGCTGTGAATACGGATCTGTGAAACGTTCAACTTTGACTCCAGTAGCACAGCAAGCTGACCATCTCGCTCTGGAACTTTTTATGGGTGTGTCTGTGGTTTACTTACAACAATATACCACCACAAGTCTGATCCTCTACTGCGCTAAATGAAGTCGATTAGATTGCCGAAACTCGTGCGGCAGCAAGGCGACATTCACTGAAAAGTATAAAAAGTGCTCGTTTTCCACTGCCTATTAATACATATCAAGAACATCATCCAATAAGAGCGCACAAGCGATTACAGGCCGATATGACATCAACGACCCTCGTGCATCTATTTGTCAATTGATTAGTCGCTTCCTACATGCTTTCGTGAAACAGCGTTTGACGAGAGCAACTGCCTCGACTTCCTGGCACATCTTTGTACCCTTATAATCATTACGCAATGCCCGAAAGCTGACGGCACACGACCACCACCAACTCGATGCCTCTAACGCTACACGACTGTTCGTAAGCTTTCTCGGCGACGTTTCCTTTGTTCTTCGTGGCGTATGCCGTCGTTTCGTAAAGCACCTTCACCGGTTTCGTCGATCGTTACCATGCGTGTCGCGGTCTCTCACACTGCGGCATTCTTAATCTGGACCTGCCCAGACAAAGCGTGGAGAGTCTACAGTGTAATGGTCTTCGAAGGCTTCTATCAGCGGCACTGGACTCCCATTCCGTCTAGTCGTACAGTAGTCACTGACGCAGAGCTCGTACTGGAAGAACGGTGTTCGAGATTGCCTCTCTGCTTGGAGAAGCCAGGGGTTGGATGGCGAACGGCAAGCCGCGTAGCCGTATCGTTATCTATTGCCTATCTCGAACAGCTGCTGAACCGTGAGCAGGTGATTTGTTCTTACCAACGTCCAGAAACACCAACTAGACTTTGTTTTTTTGTTTTTTTATATAAGCCTAGGTATAGTCAGTAGAGTCGTTCAGTTCACCACGACTCTTCGAGGAAACAAGCAACTTTTACCCTTCAAGCCAGTATTCGAAAACTCGTTTAGAAATTGAATTAATCAGCTTGTGCTTCGATAATGTCCTGAGAAAAGCGTACTATTACGTTGACAAACAAACTTTGTTCAGCCGACTCAATCACTCCTCGTGTATACTGGCTACGATGTTTTCGTCGTTTGAAGTATTGGCATAATGTGTTTTTAAAAATATTTTCGTGTCCTACGAGAGGGTCAAGCTTTTGATTTCCATTCTCATCTTCCTCTTTTGATTTTACTTGCAGTGGTAGTTATTAAAACTTTCTCTGCAATACTCTACCGCTGGTTATCAACTTTGTTATTGAAATGGCATTTGCATCTTTCTACCGGGCACTGCGGGTATACGTTTCTATGACTAGAACATTTTTTTAGCAAACAAGTCTGACGTTCAACACCTTTACATAAACCCTCGTAATTATTGCGGCACTCATACACGCTAAAGGAAAAAAAACGCCAGGCCTGGGCGGTATGAGCAGCACAGTCACAACGAAAGCTTGAAGGTTGGCCTTTCGGAGCCTCTTCAAAACACGAATTGGGCAACTACTGCAAGCACACTTGTTTGATGTCCACTAGGACATTAATAATTGACTTCTGGGTAGTAGGCCGGCATTCGCTATGCTATTTTTTGTCATTCTTATGAGAAGCGTGGTATCCGCTAAACACTTCCAAGGAATTTTGTGCCAATTGTAAATTCGTGCAGTGGCTGACGACGACGAGGGATGATGGCTGAAGTGGGTATGCGCCACAGTTAATAGGGGAACAAGAACAAGCTTTTGTGATGGGTTGGAGCATTGGACGGCCCACTCGTTACACTAATTGCATTGCGCGACGACTGGTTGTTCTTTCGCTGTTGTAAAACCCTTTGTAAGTTGTATTATTGCGATTGCTTTCCCGACATCAAGCCTGCCTAAGGCAAGTTTGACAACAAGTCACAAGCACCATAGTAGCTCAGTAAAATTTTTTCAGGTTGCACAATTCCTCTAACATTGACAGCCAGCTGGGAGGTTCTTGTTGTTTATACACCTCAGTGATGTACCGCATATTTGCAATGAAGCTCTCCCGGACAGGACGTATGTTCTGGTCAAGATGTCTGTAAGCTATTGTGGTCGGCCAGATGCTGTGAAGGCTATTTAACATAACCGAGCACTTCGGATCAAATATTGGTCCAAGTGTATTTTATCATTCATGTTTCTGTGTGAACACCTGTAAAGAAAAACAGGTAATAAAGAAAAAAACCAGAAGAGCTCAGTGGTAGAATACTGGGCTGGCACCCAGCGCACCAGAGTTCGAGCCCCACTGTGTCATTGTTGCTAGGTCATGCCTGCGTAAGGCAAGTTTGACAACAAGTTACAAGCACCAGCGTAACTCAGTGGTAGAATATTGAGCTGGCGCCCAGCGGACCCGGGCCCACAATGTCAATGGTGCAAGGTTTTCTTTCTCATTTCACGCGATGTGGTTACGGACACCGGTGGCGGCGGACAACATGTAACTGCGCGTGACCCGTGTTGGGATCTCATAACAGCTTTTGCTGTAAGATTGCGTATGCGTGCAAATAATTTTCTCTGTGAAACCAATTAGCCTAAGCGTTAGCACTATAATTGAACACCTGTCTTGTTATTAGAAAGAATACATCAGAATTAATGTAAACTTGATGAGAGTTGCATAAATATTTGTTTGCGGACGATGAAATCTTATTTTGCGACAATCTCAATGACAAAATCTCATTTCGGGTGACATGCCACATTGACAAAGATGGCTTTACCATGTGTCACAGAGTTAGAAGCCATCACAATATAGTACAAGCAACCTTGTAGTCCTGTATATTACTGCTGGTGCCTGGCATACTTCTGGAAAGTACTCTCACTAAATCAATACTATAGGTGAAACCGTTGTTGGGGCTGAACCTCTTATGTGAAATATAAATATGAGTTCTTACATTGTAACTGTGGGTTCCTGCCGCAAAGGCTTACTGATTCGAACATTTCACCGTAGAGCAAAAGCACAAGTGACGCGCGTTACCATTTTTTTTCGTAACAGCAAATGTAACGTGTTACCTCTTTTTGGAGGTAAGGCAGGGTGGTAACGCATTCCTTTTTGGTTAGCGTAACGACTAACGTATTACTTCTTTTCGGTAACGCCCACAACACTGTATTTCATGCATCACTTGTTGCATCGCTTCCCGCAGCGGCCGCAAGCCATGGCGGGATCTTTGCCAATGCGCTTGCCTCCCTTTGATGCTTTTTCACAATCCCACAAAATCTGGGCCATGGTAGCTATTTCCGATCCACACACGCGATAGAAGTCACTAGTATATACACTAGAACACACGTGCTTGATAGGCAATGCCTCCTGCAGACTGGATCGCAATGTCGGGATAGTTTCTTCCTTAAAACTTGTGTGCGCCGTACACCGTCCCTAAATCAGCTGTTTATGTGACACGAAGTCACTCAAAACGCGCTACTCATGTCTCTCTCTCTCTCCCTCTTTTTTTGCGCCTGGTGTGTCCCTATGAACACTGTGCGTCATGCCCTATGAAAAGAATCTTTTGATTCAGAAGGCCGAGTGTAGAGCAATATACACTAACGTTTAATAACTTGATAACGAGATCGAGAAACAGCGGTGGTAGACAAAGCCTTTTTTTTTCATATTTATATAGCACCGTTGCAGCTGCGACCTGGAGAAGTTAATATTACGGCGGAAATAACTGCCTAGCGCAATAACAGTTCAGAGCTTCTAAGCCCTACCACAATACAAAAACGACGAATGAAAAGGAAGGTCACGCAATGACGCTGTTCATTCCATTCTCCTAACTTTCAATCTCCTACAAACGCCCCTCACACGTGCGTAAACTGCAACCTGATTTCCTCGACTAAACGCTGAAGCTGCCATATTAACGCTTAGGTTCTACGCTGCTGAAAGAACAAACGGAAGCAGAAGCCGCCTAATTTTTACTTTCAGGTATTCAAAATGAGCTTCACTCAAGGCCAATTCTTTCTGTTGTTTATGTTACCTCTTTATTTCTTTCTTTTCGTTTATCTTACGTTTTCCTTAGACACGGCTGTTGGGAAGCGGCGTCCCAGCTCACGCGATCTGCTTTTTTCCCACAGCTGTGGCTCTGCCTTTAAATGCTCCGTCAGCGGCACCCTCTTTCCTTCTCATTACTGCCAACCATGTGATCAGGAAGAGAAAAGAACGGCGATCGAGGGAGCTATCTTTTCGCGTGCTTTGTCTGGCGCGGTTCTTTGTTTTGCGCTCGCGGTTGGGTGGGAGGATCCTTCGGAAGTTCGATGAAGCATCACAAAATACTGGTTCGCGAGGCATTCCCCAATTCACGGAGAGGCGAAAAGACGTGCGCGAGTTATTGGCTCGGAGGAAGAAGCTGGGTGCCGAAATAAGGCCAAACGTCAGTAAATTCTTTACGCACGTACCACGAAAAGAAGATGGGAAACAAGCCACTACAAAGACAGGGCCTCGTAAATACAGCTTGATCGAAAGGAAGGGTACTTCCATATACATACTGTGAGGCTGAGTTAATAACGGTGCAAGCGTCCGTTGGAATAAACAAACGCCATCGTCGCCATCAAAGGCTGACTGGGAGAAGCTGTCCGTGCGTGCGGCGGCGTCTCTAAATCTGTGCACTGCAGTGGTAAGTGTGAACCACGCTCATATTATCTGACGTCGTTGCATGACAATGTCGAACTAGGATTGTATTACAGCGTTTCGAGATGTGACTTCAAAAGGGAATGTTCTGCATTTATTTGGGAATGCAGTGCTAGACCGAGCTAGTTTGTATTCCGTCGTTTAGGACTAGTGAACGAACACAAGAAGGGCATGTTTTTTGTGTTTAGTGTCTTCTTGTGTTGGTTACATTGAAATGCTTATGAGTGCTGGTTTTTTTAAAATTACTTCGGTGTTTTAAAACAAGTTTATCATTTTTATTAGTTCATCACAGGTTAATTTTTATAGATGCAGCCGGTTGCTTTACCATGTCAAGTGTGTTCAAAAGGATACCCATTTTATAGAAACAACGGGAAGAAAGAAAAATTACGAGAATATTCGGTCCCCTCAGAAAAATAGCATATAGATACAAAATATCAGCGCTGTTGGTTTGTTGCTTTCACCGAGTCGCATATAAAAGTCTCATTCGTCCACACGCCCCAAAACCTACGATGACAATACACAACAGGGAAGGCGATGACACTGGGAAAATAGGTCGAAGCGATCGAACAAAACACAGAACACACAGCAGATAAGCCCAGAGATAGATGTATTGCAAATAGCAACCTCCATGAATTTCTCGTAAGTCACTTGAGTACATTCTTGTGTGTCTCAATCAGCCACTAATTTAACCAATGAGCCGTCAGTGTTGGATACATGCTGTAGAAACAAGATGAAAAGCGTCAGTCTACGTAGTGAAGGGTCTTGCTTCCTAAGCCTATGGAAAGTACATGTATGTGAAAGTGGATATACTGACAGTAGATAAAGAAGGTGTGCGTGTGAACAGTTTATGACAGTGTGAACTGCTTCAAGCAAACTGTGCATTGGCATGATATTTCAACTAATTTCAGTGTGCTATTATATTGTCACGAACAAAACAAGACCTGCAGCCAGGAGTTCACTTGAACCAGAGCAACGAAGATGTTCTCTTCTTCTTCGCGCCCAAAAACGCGTATGAGCCACAGTGGCTCGTTCATCAATGGTGGCATTACCCCCTCTCCCAAGAAGCATCGTCTCGATGCTGTACATGAAGGCAAAAAAAAGAAAATTAGATGAAAATTAGCATGCGAGCAAAATGAATGGCGTAAGGCGGAATAACGTAGTTGGTTGTGGGGACAAAAGTTAGAGAAATAAGAAAAATAGGAAAAATATAAGGAAAAGACGAAACAAAAAGAAAGACGCGAAGTTACTAATAAAGTCAGTCACTCCCTGGCGATTCACAGCGCGAAAAGTATGGTTTGAGACGTGAAACGTGAATGACTTCAGTTTGCGGGGTGAAACGGGAACGTCTCGAATTGCCTTGTGGGAGAACCTCGTAAGTGACGTCACTGAGACGTCGCACAACCTTGTAAGGGCCGAAGTAGCGGCGAAGAAGCTTTTCGGAACGTCCACGCTGTCGGATAGGGGTCCACACCCAGACTTCATCACCTGGCTTAAAAATAACTTCACGGTGGCGAAGATTGTAGCGGCGCGCGTCTGCGGTTTGGTGACGTTGAATGCGGTGACGAGCAAGTTGACGGGCCTCTTCTGCGCACTGCGCGAATTTGGCGGCATCCGTGTGGTATATTCCTAAGTTGTCGGGCAGGAGCATGGCGTCGAGCATCGTCGTGACGTCACGACCGTGGACTAAGCGAAAAGGCGTGAAACCGGTACTTTCTTGAACAGCAGTGTTATACGCAAAAGTTACGTAGGGAAGTATGGTGTCCCAGTTCTTGTGATCGATGTCCACATACATTGACAGCATGTCTGCAATTGTCTTATTGAGTCGTTCAGTCAGCCCATTTGTTTGCGGGTGGTAAGCCGTTGTTTTACGATGTTCCGTGCCACTTAATCGCAAGACTTCCTGCAGCATCTCTGCGGTGAAAGCTGTCCCACGATCAGTTATGACGACAGCTGGAGCACCGTGACGTAAGACGATGCTGTTAACAAAAAATTGGGCGACATCTGCTGCGGTGGCTTTTGGAAGTGCCTTGGTTTCACAGTAGCGTGTTAAGTAGTCTGTAGCGACGACAATCCACCGGTTTCCAGACGAAGACGTGGGGAATGACCCCAGCAAGTCCATGCCAATCTGATGAAAGGGCGCCTTTGGTGGGCCAATTGGGTGCAGTAGTCCCGCTGGTCGTAAAGGTGGAATCTTACGTCGCTGACAGTCGCGACATGTGCGAACGTAGTGCTTCACAGTCTTTGCGAGACGTGGCCAGTAGTAGGAGCGTTGAATCCGTTGCAGCGTGCGCGTATAGCCGAGGTGTCCGGATGATGGCTCATCGTGACACGCACGTAAAATGTCACCACGAAGCGTAGTTGGCACAACAAGCAGATACATAGCTTGTGTAGGATGAAAGTTCTTTTTATAAAGCACTCTATCACGAAAACAAAAGGAAGATAGTGAGCGCGCAAAGCTTCGAGGAAGGTGGGAATTGCGTCCTTCCAGGTAGTCAATGAGCGGGATGAGCTCCGAGTCATGACGCTGTTGCTCCGCTAAGCTGGTCGCTGATACGGCAGAAAGAAAAGTGTCGTCGTCTTCAAGGTCAGTGTTGGCATTTTCGACCGGTGCACGTGAAAGACAGTCGGCGTCGGTGTGTTTCCGCCCAGATTTGTGGACGATGGTGACATCGAAATCTTGTAGCCGAAGGCTCCATCGTGCTAGACGACCTGAGGGATCTTTGAGATTCGCGAGCCAACAAAGGGAATGGTGGTCGCTAACTACCCTGAATGGGCGGCCATACAAGTATGGGCGGAACTTTGTTATGGCCCAGACAACAGCGAGGCATTCCTTTTCGGTTGCAGAATAGTTTTTCTCCGCTGGGGATAACGTTCTGCTCGCATAAGCGATCACGCGCTCTATGCCATTTTGCCACTGAACTAATACCGCTCCTAGTCCAACGTTGCTGGCGTCAGTGTGTAATTCCGTGTCAGCGCTTTCGTCAAAATGACCTAGTACAGGCGGAGCCTGGAGGAGGTTTCGGAGGGTGTCGAACGCATGGCACTGATCGGGACCCCAAACAAACGAGACACCGTCTTTTGTAAGCTTGTTGAGGGGTTCAGCAATCTTCGAGAAGTTTTTGACAAAGCGCCTGTAATACGCACAGAGCCCCAGAAATCGGCGTAGGTCGCGCTTATTTGTCGGCACGGGAAAGGTGGCAACGGCGCGGGTTTTCTCGGGATCTGGGCGGATGCCAGCATGGCTCACAACGTGACCAAGGAACTTCAGTTCTTCATATCCAAAATGACATTTGTCGGGTTTGAGAGACAACCCCGCTGTTCTAATTGCCTGAAGAACTGCATAAAGACGTTGGACGTGTTGTTCAAACATGTCTGCAAAGACCACGACGTCATCAAGGTAAACAAGGCATGATTGCCATTTGAGCCCCGTGAGAACCGTATCCATCATTCTTTGAAAAGTAGCTGGCGCTGAGCATAGACCGAAAGGCAACACTTTAAACTCCTACAGACCGTCGGGAGTAATAAACGCCGTCTTTTCGCGGTCGCGCTCGTCCACTGCGATTTGCCAGTAGCCGCTACGCAAATCCATGGAGGAAAAATATTTAGCGTTGCGTATACGGTCCAACGAGTCATCTATCCGGGGTAGAGGATAAACTTCCTTTTTGGTGACCTTGTTCAGTTTACGGTAATCAACGCAAAAACGCAACGTACCATCCTTCTTCTTTACTAGCACAACTGGCGAAGACCAGGGACTGGTCGATGGCTGAATGACGTCGTCCTGAAGCATCTGCTGGACTTGGTCACGTATAGCATCTTGCTCTTTTTGCGACACCCTATAGGCATGTTGTCGGATGGGTCTCTCAGTAGGTTCCGTGATGATACGATGTTGAGCAAGTGGTGTCTGTTTAACCCTTGACGTAGTGGCAAAGCAGTCTTGAAATGAGCCGAGTATACGCAAAAGGCTTTCTCGTTGAGCCGAAGGTAGTCTCTTGTTTACGTCGAGAGTGCTCACGAAGGCCTCGTCAGGGTGGCCATTCGATGAAAATGAAGCTAACGTAGATGGACCATCGGCATCGGCAAGTTCTTCACAATATGCAATGGCAGTGTGTCTCGTTAGGTGGCGATATTCGTCGCTGAAGTTCGTGACCAGCAGGTGGGCATGCCTATTGCTAGGCTGAATGATTCCTCGGGCAACACAGATTTGTTGTGAAATTTGTGAAATAAGGAGAGACAAATTGGCCTCTGCAATTACCGCGTCAGACAAGCCCTGTCCCAATTTTACTTTGACAAAGAGGCTGCTTCGAGGTGGGAGAGTCAGAGAATCGTCGGTAACACGAAGCGCTCTTTTCCGGAATTGCATACTGTCAGTTGCAGCGCAAAAAGGATCCTCGAACGACACAAGTAATTCACGGAGGTCGATGACGGCGCCGTATTCACGAAGGAAGTCCATTCCTAGAATGACTGGCCGAGAGCACACGCGCAATACGAGGAAAGAGCCCGCAAATGTTGACGTACGTATTCGAATGCGTGCTGTGCACATACCAGTAGGCGTCACCAGATGGCCACCTGCCGTGCGCAACTGAGGTCCTTGCCAAGGCGTCGTAACCTTCCTCAGTTCAGATGCCAGTGTTGCGCTCATTACGGAATAGTCGGCACCGGTATCGACGAGGGCGTTAACAGCATGATTGTCGACGAAGACGGCAATTTCGGCAGAAACAATCTTTTTGCTGTCGGAGAACACTGCAAAACCGGAATCGCCCTCGTCTGGTCGTTGCGTCGAAGGAGGGTCTTTTACAGTTCGCCGGGCCGCGACTTCACCCCCAGAAGTCGCCGTTCCTAGTTTCCCCTGCGGGGACTTGGTGACCGGCTCCTGAAAGGAGCGGAAGACGATGAGGGCAAACTGGGTGACGTAGACTGGCGAGGCGATGGTGATCTCTACTGGTGGTGCCGAATAGTCGAAGGAGTACGTTGGCCCGTGAGATAGGCTTCAATTTCGCGGGGGCGCTCACCGTAGCGCGGGCATCGAGCATCAGGGTGGAAGCCGCGGAGACCTAGTTGCCGGTATTGACAGTTCCGGTATACGTGACCCGCTTCGCCACAGTGATAGCAGAGCGGACGGTTATCCGAGGTGCGCCACGTGCTTGCCTTGCTACCACTTTGTCTTGAGATGGACGGCGGATAGGTGGGTGGGCTCGAAAACCTTGAGCCGAGAGGTGGGCTTGAAGCAGTGTCGTGAAATGGCTGCATAGCCTGGTACCTTGGCCGCATAGCAGTATCTGTAGCCGGTGGCGCAGGGGATCGCAATGCCGCTGCGTATGTCAGGACTGGGGCCTCGGGAATCGGCGGTGCGATTGGGGCTAGGGGTGTGACGGCCTGCCGGACTTCTTGTCTGATTACATCCGCGAGGGCTGACACGGGTGGATGGGATCCCACTGCCTGCAGCTGTCGCAATTCATCCCGAACGATACTTCGAATGAAGTCTGCGAGGGTCTGTCTCTCGCTGTCAGAGCCGATAGAGCATGTGGTGGCCGGGATCTGGCGTTCGTATTGTGACGACCGCTGCTGCAGCGTACGTTCCATCGTAGCTGCCTCACTGATGAACTGGGCGACTGTCGTCGGTGGATTGCGCACGAGCCCAGCGAAAAGCTGTTCTTTTACTCCGCGCATCAAATGGCGCACCTTCTTTTCCTCAGGCATGGCAGGGTCCGCGCGCTTGAAGAGTCGAAGCATGTCCTCGACAAACATGGATACACGTTCGTTCGGCCGTTGGTTTCTGCTGGATATGGCTTGTTCGGCCCTCTCCTTCCTTTCGGTGTTGCGATAGGCGTCACGGAGCTGTCGGCTAAACTCTTGCCATGTTGCAAAGGAGCCCTCGTGGTTCTCGTACCACGTCTTCGCAGAATCCTCCAAGTAGAAATAAACTCGGCGCAGCTTGCGAACATCGTCCCATTCGTTGATACTGGCAACCCGTTCAAAGTGGTCTAGCCAGTCATCAACATCCTCGAAGATGTCTCCATGGAACGGCTTTGGTGTCTGCGGCACGTGGAGAACATGGGCGAGAAGCGAATCATGGCCATCGCTGGTTTGGACCGCCTGGCTTGTCATCGCAGTTGCCATCTTTCTGGGTGTCGATGCCAAGGGACCAAATTCAGGGGGTAACCCACGCAGGCGGCGGCTGATTCTTGCTCTGGGAGATGTAGCTGTCTCCACGATGGCCGACACAGCCGAAGTACACGTACCCAGCGTCTCCACCAGTAATGTCACGAACAAAACAAGACCTGCAGCCAGGAGTTCACTTGAACCAGAGCAACGAAGATGTTCTCTTCTTCTTCGCGCCCAAAAACGCGTATGAGCCACAGTGGCTCGTTCATCAATGGTGGCAATATTTTCCTTTTTCAGATTGTTCATTTTTTGGTACCGTTCAGTATTCTTTTTTTTTTCTTTGCTGCAGAGCTTATTGATATGGAGTAGCCGAAGCAAAGTGGACCTCAACCTTTCCACAGCAAAACAGTTTGAACAGAACAGTACGAAACTGACCACGCATAATCTTCTAACATCACAGGTGAATTAAGGCGTATTTTTATTTCTCCGCTATACTAAATTCGTGTTGTAAACATTGATTTGATTTTACAAAGCTGAGCAAATTACAATACTATTGCGGATTCGAGAGGTCAAGCAGGGTAAAGAACGAACGCCTCTGAATGAATCAATCAATCAATCAATGAGTGAGTCAATCAATCAATCGATTCTCATTCTCTAACAATAACTCTACAAGATTGGGATATATAGTACGAGGTGCCGTAGTAAAATCAGAATCTGAACCTCTATCAGTGAATTATGCGCATTGTTCATCGGTTATAATTTTGAAATTGTTGCATGACTACTAAAACACCCTGTTGACATTCTAGAAAATACAACCGAACTGCAGAGAATACCGTAGCTGATGGCTATATCTCTACTCAGATCACATATTTTTATAACGCGATAGCGCTAAAAAAGCTTGTTTCGCAGAAATCCTGGCGTTTACGTCGATGTCGGCATTGGCATCATTGGTTGTGAGCGAAGAATTATCATCTTGTTCATGACATAAGAATCGATAAACACTCAAATAAAATAAATAAAAAATTTTCTGGTCCGTGTCAGGATCGAACCCAAGGCGTCGGCGTGACAAGCAGCTGTGCTACCACATAGCCACTTTTTTTTCCTCTCCCTCTATGACATGGTATTTATTACAAATGCGTTTTATGTATATACATATGCGGAACCAATGGTGCCTTCACGATGCCGTTTTGTACAAATGACTGCGCAGCTAAAACTTTCGTGAACAACTGCAGTTTCAGCCACACTGGTATCCAGAGTCCATAAAGTGCACTGCTTAAATACCATTTGCGACACAGTGTTATATGGAATTTGTTTTGTAATACGAATCGTACATTTGTCTAAGCGGCCATCCACGATATCTGTTCAAAATTGCTTCTGAAAAAAAACACATGAATGTCGTGTAGGAGGAGTCTCCTTAACACATCATATATTGTGCGGTGGAAGTGTAGAATCGCACCGCGTATGAAAGCATGTATATTGAACAACGAAAGGGTGCTTCAAAGACCCACCCATTAAAAAGCGCTCAGATATATTTAATCATCATCAGCAGCAGAACCACCAACTGAGCAGACAGGTGCATAGTTCTGCGTGTTTCGAGGCAACGATTCTAAACTACGATATGAATTAGATGAATGCCGTAGTATAGAGATCCGGAAATTTTGACCCCCTCGTGTTCTTTAAAATGCACCTAGATCAAAGTACATAGGCCTCGTATACGAAAATTCCGGGTCCACGGCTGGGATTTAATATTGCAACCTTCGGGTCACGTATTGATCACCATAAGCGCTCAACCCCGCTACCAATTTCTGAAGCTTCCATGGGGCTGTATGATTTTCGAGAAGCCTGACATGGACGCCATGCATAGTGTTGGCCTGTCTGCGAGAGTTGATGGGACAGAAGACGAAAGCAACCCGCCACCTCTGCAACAAAAGGATCGACTTCAGGAATATCCGCGGCGTCGCCAGAGTCTCCAGAGGCCCTCCGAGTCTCTTCGCGTATGAGTGTTGTTATTTATTTTTATAACATTCCGCTCATTCTAAAAGTTCTGTCGTCTGATGCGAGAGAACGAAACAAAAACGTGTGACGGATTGTAAGAGGAGACGAAGCTTCTTTGTGTGTTTTGTTTTTGACAAACCCGGGTTGAAGGGCTTTTATATTTAGAAGCCCGACCTCAGCCAAAAAGGGGAATTAGGTTGACGATACATGCTGACACTTTGTGTCTGCGCGAACCTCGCTGGCATGAGTTGTCAGACGCGTTCGCGTAAACTATTCTGTTTTGCCGCTCATGAAGACGAAACCCGACGCGTCCGCAAAAGTTCATGTGTGATAAAAAATTACGAGAGAATAAAGCACTTTCTTTATCTTTTTTTCAATCATCACCGTTACCACAACCATTTTATTTTTTTAACTAGCATTCCTCTGAACACCGGCTTTTCTTTTTCTTCCAGCAAGCGAAACTACAACAATGCATGCGCTCTGCTTCCTTGGGGAAAACACTCAACGCAAATGCACACATTTTACTTGAGCCACCAATTTTGCTTGTGTGTTTAAAAATTGCTCCACCAAGATGCAAACTTTCTTCAGGCTTGGCGTTGCCGAGCCTGAAATCAATGCGGAGCCGGGTGGCCTTCTTTTTTTTCTTTTAACTTTTTTCTTCCATTCTTCACTTCTTTCAGTTTTTTTTGTTTACAGCGAAAGGTGTGTATGGGTAGGAGAAACGAAAACCTGTTCGGCATCGGTGTCATGAGTGTTCTCCATTGGCTGTACTGTCAGTCACGTCGTTCTCGGCATCGTACCCCAGCACATGTGCCATATAGGCTACGGTGCTGTGTGTGACGTCGTCCATGACGTTGCAGCCGTGGTTCCGCCGAGCACACGCGCATCAGTTCCTACTGAGACCGTCTACTCGGGGAAACCACGCCGAAAGTGGAAACATGAGACAGCTCACAATCGTCGGGCCGACAGTAAAGTCCGGGCGCAAAAACAAGCTCGAGAGGCCCAGTGCCGGCAGAAACTGCGTACCGATGATCCGGCGGCCTTCAAGCCGCGCTAAATCACGAATGGGGATGCAAGCGCCGGTGGCTGGCGGATCCTGCAAACCATACCGCTAAGTTAACTCGCGATGTCAAACCCTTGTTAACAACGCTGTGCCGAAGAAGCGCCGTTGCGGGCACGACAGCGTCAACGTGACGATTGCGAGAGCGCGTTCGCCGGGGCGAACGCCCACTTTCGGCTGGAGTTTTTCCAAAGGCACTTTGGCTTCGGCTGCGACGCTTGTGGTTCGAGAACAACCAGTCTGATTAACTTATTGCGAAACGCATTTAACCACTCATTACAATACTCTATGACTGAGATCATTCGAAGCACAATGTGCGGCATGTGAAATAAACACTGTGGTAAACCAAAGCCAAACGTGTGTCTAACCTCATTACGTGGCCCGTTATTGTAAGCAATAATTTGATACTAGCATCTGGATAACCTCTTTGCCTTCTTTTTTCTCGTTTCTCTCTTTTTCTTCTTACAAATGCTTCAGTGCAGCGTCTGGTTGAACCCACTGCTAAATATTGGCACCGTGCGCTTCAGCTTTCGCTGGGTAACCATCTTTACAGAGTGCTTAGGTGATGTTCTTTTTTTTTACTTTTGCGAATCCTTTCTGTGGAAGTCTATTTCAGTCTTTCTCTCTGAACATAATGTTTTCACTTTATCCATATTTTTTTCTTCTCTTTCTCTCTATTTCTCTAGTTTTTTACGTCATGCTTTACTCTTTTCGCTCCTTTCCATCCTCCTCACCCTCGAATCTAAACTCCTCGTTTTTGCTTCCTTTTATCGGCCTCTTGCTATACTATCTATATATAGCCCCGCCATGGTGCTCCAGTGGTCATAGCGTTCGACCTCTCGCACGAAGGTCGCAGAGTCAAATCCCGGCTGTGGTGGTGGCATTTTTGATGAAGGTGAAAATGTTTTAGGCCCATGTACCTATGAGTTGAGCTGCACTTTAAGGAACACCATGGTAGTATAAATTTCCAGAGCCTTCCACAACGCCGTCTTTCTAAATCGTATAATGGTTTTAGCACGATAAAGGCCAAATATTAGTATTATCTATGCTATATACTACACAAAGTTATCTTTAGCTCCCATAATGTTCTTGTAGCCGAATGGCTGCGACGCTATTCTTCGAATCGTTGGTTCGCCAGTTGGAATTCCGCCTCATCAATATTTTTTTTTTTCAGAGAAACTTTTTTCCCTCTTTCTCTCTCTCTATCTCAACTCGTTCTCTCGCCAATTCGATGTACTGTATCCCACGCTGGACAAATCACCGCTGCGGTGGAGCACGCGCCGGGCGCACATGTTCGGGTGAGTGAATACGTGAATATGAACTTTATCAAGACTCCGGGGAGAAAGAAAGTGGTGCCGAAGGCCCCGCCTATCAATCCGGCGGCTCCTCCCAGGTCGGAGCCGGCAGACAGAGTTTTTCGGTGACGGCACGGGCCCAGCAAAGCAGAAAATGTGGCCGAAGAGAGCGCGCGCTGTCCCAGATATTGCGTCAACCACGCGTTATAAAGGTAGAGCCCATTCATGATGATAGTTTATCTGAACGCATAGCATGATAACCAAAACCTCTTTCACGTGCACTCCATAGCACAGCGTACTGGTCTGTATTGTTAATCCTGCATCGAATTGAGACCGTCTCGGCCACAATCGATTCCATCACCTTTGGGTGAGCAGCCGAGCACTGCAAACGGTGCACGGTGGACTTCTTGCAAAAGTTGCTGTACATAGCCCAACACAAAACGAAACTCTAGCTGTGCCGCACGATGACCTGAGTGGACACGATGCCATAACGCTTCTCATGCTGCATGGTCCCAGCTTTGCGTTATTTTCGGCGCATCTCCAGGCTACTATTTCATATATCTTTGCTGCATGTACGTAGGCTCACTGCCTCGTCATTCTGTACAAGAAACAAGGGAGGCTTGAACCGCAATTGGGGACTACAACCTTCTCTGCGCGAACGCAGGCAATCGAACAGTTCGCAAGTTGGGCAATCTTTCGCGGTCGCGATCAACCGTGGTAATTGTTTCAGAGGATACTGATACAGGACCTTGTCTCAGGGGGCTTCCGTGATCACCCGTCGTTAACTCTACCGCGGATTTCGCGATGCTCTCGGTGTTTTGTTACGACAAAGCTGCAACGAGTGACGAAACACGAACTTCCTATAGCATCGTTATGATATCTTAGGCCTGCGTGGCATTTCCTCGCATTGGACAATGGGTGCGAACCAAGATGACAGCCCTGTCATAACGTAAATATGGCGCAATTGCCAAATTAACGCACGTCCCACACCCTGGGATATCGGGGTGTCCTTGGAAGCGTGACGTTGTTGCCGTGCGTACTATACATTCGCAGGAGGCCAGATTTATCAGTAGAACGGGAGCTCGGGTCCTTTTCTCTCCTTTCTTCCTTTCTCTCTTTCTTTCCTTCTTTCGTTTTTTCTTTCTTTCTGTTTTTCTTCATTAAATTTGTATCGTAACAAGAATGGACGGCTAAAGTGAGAAGTTGCATTCAAGAGCACAAAGTGGTATTGACAACGACAACCAATCCTGGTAAAACCCCCGTGTCACCCTCATCGACGCTCATCGGAATCGGCTTCGAAGAGCGCGCGAAGCGGTTGCCTAATACTGGAAGCAGCGGCACTTCATCTGGGCGCAAACGCTTGGCGCACATGACCCAATTCGATTCTCTGGTTGCACCACGAAACGGAGAAAAGACGGATTGTATTTATTGCTTCGGGAAACGCACTAGGGAGTCTCAAAGGAGGCGAGTTGCTCACTTCTGATTCTCCTTATTGTTAAAGCTTATGAATGCTGTGATACGCGTGCAGTATTAGAAAATGCTCTAAAGAGCAGTAAAAGGGAAGTAATGCAAAAGACTGCTCAAGATCACAGCGAGAAATTGAAATCAAAACTGAACCGGAAACTTCCTCGCTTTTTTTCGATGGTTTCTCCTTATTGTTAAACGAAGCTTTCTAGCCCAATCTTTATCGGTTCAGGTGAACGTTGCTAATGTCCCAGGATGACAAACACAAAAGCGATTCTTATCTCCCGCTGCCGAAGGTGTAAAACACATCGCGCAAAAACCCGATAACAAAGGAAAAGGTGTCACAGCTATGAGATGTATACCACTTCTTCTATGTATCCCTTTCCAAAACAGCATAAAAATAAACTCCAAGCACTGATAGCAAAGTATTAGACAACTAAATACTGAAGTTCACGGTCATGTAGGCTTTTTTTATTTGTATTAAGCATTCAATTTTCCAGTACGTTAGCAAGCATGGTGTCATGCCCGTGTGGAAAACATGAACATATTTCCCTCTGTAGAAGTGAAGATCCCTGCAATAACGCTCGCATGATGAAGAGGGCTGGCAGCGGGCAGCAAACGCTTTGTGTTGCCCCTCGTTTGAATGTTTTAATTAATATTTCATTAGGAATATCATTATTAATATTATTAATATTTTTATTAAGAATATTATTCGAAGCTTATTGAGGAAGCTTCCGGTAACTCGCGCAAAACTTGGCAAATAATAAACAAAGCAATCGGGCATACTCGTGCTGAAAAAACGCTACCCGACAATGTCACTGAGGACACTGTCAACGATTTTAATACTTCTTTTACAAATGTTGGTCCTTCGTTAGCCAAAATGCTGCCTATTCCTAACAAAACGCTGTATGAACCAACGTCCTTACCAAATAGCTTCGTTATAAACAACATAGAGATGAAAGAAATTCTGCTTATTGTGAGTAAACTAGTAATTAGCAAAGTGCCGGGTCATGACGAGATTCCAGCACGCGTTATAAAAGAGAACATCGATTTAATTGGAGAAGTATTATGTAACCTATTCAACCACTCATTATATGCCGGTCAATAACCATCAATACTCAAGATAGCCAAAGTCACCCCTGTTTACAAAGATGGAGATAGGTCCAATCCTTCTTGCTACCTCCCGATCTCTGTACTGAGTGTACTTAACAATATCTTCGAAAAAATAATTTCGAAACGTATGCTTTCCTTTTTGAACAAATATCGTGTGTTATGTCCGCAAAAACATGGCTTCCGGCCAATGCGCTCTACAAGTACAGCAGTGCTCACACTAAGCCAAGTTTTAAATACTGCCCTCCAAGATAACAAATTCGCCGCAGTGGTTTTTCTGGACCTCAGAAAAGCGTTCGACACAGTAGACCATGACATCTTACTTTACAAAATACGTAGATATGGTTTTCGCAACACTATGTCGAATTTTTTTCAGAGTTACCTTCAAGGTCGACAACAGGTGGTAGCTATCAGTAACATTACTTCTTCTCTCTAGTCCATTCAAACAGGTGTGCCACAAGGTTCCGTATTAGGTCCGTTACTTTACTTACTATACATAAATGACTTGCCTCTAGTACTAACAACTGCCGAGATGCTTATGTATGCTGACGACACTGCCCTAATTATTACCAGCCAAAATCTGTCAGACATGGAAGAACAGATGAATTCTGAACTAGCTAAGCTTGTCGATTGGTTTACAGCTTACCATCAATGTTAAAAAAAAACAAAATATATCTTATTCCACTCCCGTACTAATCCTTCTCCACATGATATACAACTCTACATCAATAATTGCTCCCTGGAATGTGCTGATTCTTTTACTTACCTAGGTGTTGTTCTAGGTAGCTGTTTAAATTGGCAGAGTCAAATAGAAGCAGTCAGCTTGAAGTAGCTTCGAGTTGTTACGTCCTTTTGCAAGCACGTGAATATTTTGACACTACAATTTTGCGCACTTTGTATTTTGCTTTAGTTAACTGCAACCTTCTGTACTGTGCAGAGTCCTGGGGTTCGACGTATGACTCTTATCTTGAGCTAATACGACGGCTGCAAAAACGGGCTATACGTACGATTACTTTCTCACCCTACTACGAACATAGCAAACCACTTTTTTCTAGGTTAAAGATCTTACCATTTGATTTTGTATGGGAACTAAAATTAGCTACATGTATTAACAGTGTCGTTAAGAACAATTAACCATTCCCAATTTCATTACTTTGTATTCCCCGACACCAAACGAGGAACCAAACTTTTAACAACTTCAATATACCCCCCATAAAAAACGCCTATAGCAAACGTCTACTACAATATACCGGAGTGAAAATTTGGAATGGCATACCGCATTATATAAAGAATACCTAGAACTTTTCCAGATCATTGAAAAAATACTACTTTGAAGCAATTTTCTCTGCTTGAGTTGACTGATACTTTAGGTTGTAATTTTTCATTATGTATATATATTGCCCTTTATGTGTTTAGTGTTTTCTTTGAAAGATGTTTTCTTTGAAAGATGTTTCAATACCCTTGTTCTCTATATTAAGCCATATAAGAGAACTACTATTGATACTTGCAACTACAAGTATCATTCTTCAGTTCTGTACGCCACTAATCACCAAATATTTGTGTTTACTACAAGTTATGTACAGTACCGTCCATTGTTAAAGGGAACACTACAATGACCGTTCAAATCACCGGCCGTCTAACAGCAAGTGCAGGAGTAAACAATGTTAATGCGTGGCACTCGTCTGTCATAGGAAGTCAGGACTGTCAATACGTGGTAGTCCTACGCGAATGTAAGCTACTGTGTTTTTTTGCAACTGTGTGAAATCAAAATATATCATACAATCAAGTGCTCCCTTTAACAGTGGACGTGTCTGTACTTTCCTTTTTTTCTGTGTTCAATCGAATTCATGTGACTGTTGTTAGCAGATAAACATTACTTCTTGTATACCAAATTTGAATTGTTTACTTCTGTTTATTTTTAATTAGAACTATTACAGTTTCACTTATGTATACTTTCAATGGAACCCGCACTAGCCTTTGGCTATGGGACCATACAGTTTGTGCTTATTTTGTATAGGATATGAGTGCAATAAAAATCATTCATTCATTCATTCATTCATTCATTCATTCATTTCAACTGCGTTGCCTTTCTCATCCCAGTAATCATAATATATATTTATCTATTCAAGGCCTTATTGAATTTCTTGCTTAGTAGTGGAATATAGAATAGACTGTAGCACCCCCGCTTTTTTTTTCGCGCGTCTACATTTCTTTTCGCTTTCCTTCTCATCTTTCTTCCCCATTTTCTCTCCGTTTACTGCCTGATAGCAGACTGGATGATACGATTCTGGTTAATCTCCCTGCCTTTCTCTCAATTTCTCTTTCTATCTATCTATTTTGTCGCTGCGTACATACCTAATATATATTACTGGGCCTGCGCTAGGAAGCCATTGATGTTGAAGAATATTGAAAGTACCCAAACAAAAAAGAATGATAAATTGCGCACCTTTGTTATGTAAATTGCGAAATTAACTCTCGTGCCGACCTTCGATCGCAGGTGCATAAACAGCTAGCATTCACCTTAAAATAGCAAGATTACTTACGTGCACTTACTGCAGGCCATCGGCAGCCGGAGTTGACAAAATAAATTGATTTAATTCAAAACGTATCGGCATAGAACATGAATACAAATACCTCAAATATCTATGACCATCCAGCAGACTTGCAGAAAAGGCCAAGTCATAACGGTGTCAGCAACAGGAGACACGTGGCTAAGACACCATTGTTGAGACGTTCTGCTCCATCAAGGAGTACTAGTCAGCCATCATGCCTTACACCCCTGACACACGAGCACTGAAGTCTTTTATGTGAAAGCCCATCACTTAGAAAAAGACACTCGACATGCCGGGACACACGACGGAGATGTATCTCCCTCCTGGCAATATTCCTTTTCGGGAAAGCATATCCCGCACCTACTTCCTAAACGTAAATAGAGTTCTCGCACCTAGCGAGCACAACTTAACGACGCCATGAACCAACTAAAGAATTTAGTGCCGTCACCCATGTCATGGCCATAACTTCTTTTCCTAAAAGGTCTTTCAGGTTATAAAAAGGAGTTTTCTGCAAAGCACTTTGCGTTTGCCCGTGTTTGTCGGCAGCTTTTAGAAATAGAAATGGTCATTCGAAACGCAAATAGCGCCACCTAACCAAGCTTTCACACTGTCGCAGAATGCGGTCAAACAAAGACTTTATCCTGTTTATCACTGCGGGCATGTCCTTTTCAATCAGCACGTGCCCACAATTCCCTGTATCTATCCTTTCCTCGGTCCGAGTTTTTTTCCTCCACTGATCTCACTCTCACCGATCCCTCCGTAAAAAATCCCACGTGCATTTTTGCCGTTTTTTTTTTTTTGAAACTATCACTTTCGATTCATCAGAGTTAACTTACCTCAACATCAGAAGGGTGTCATCGCCACGTGCCGGGAAATACACCTTCATCATTCTATTCGTTTTTTTTTTTTTAGCTCCGGCTGTTACTTGGTACGATCACCAGAGGCCTGCGCCATTATTCCGCAGTCCCTGGGGATATTTTTTCTGAGTATTCGTGACAAGAGTATTGAGTGCGGTCGAGTGCTTGCCGCGCGCAACGTCAGCTGTTACATGTTTCAGAAAGGGAGAAGAGCGAACGCCACGTGCTGTCAAAGCTACCTAACTCTCTTCATCTTTTTTTCTTTTTTTTTCTTTTATGTCTACTGTTCTATCTTCTAGATTGGTTTCCACAACGGACAAAAGGTCCAGTTCTGACCACGTGCACTTGTCGACTCGCTTTTGAAACATCGAGATGCGCTCGGGACAATAAATATTTATTTGTGCTTGTTTTTCCTAGTATATGCTTTCCCAAAAGGACAGATCCCTCTCTGAAGGTCAGGATTGCGGCGACTGAGGCCTGTTGGTTGCACATCAGAAGCAATTTATAGCACAGAGAACTTAGACAAACGAACGAACGAACGCACGCACGCACACGCACGCACACACACACACACACACACACACAGAGAGAGAGAGAGAGAGAAACAGGAGACAACATGCAAGGAGTAACAACCGGCAAAGTTTTGTTAGGCACCACGCGTCTTCTACTGTGCTCCTCAGTACAGATTATGCAAATATCCAGCGTCATTTCTGTACACCTTTCATATACTAGTTCTGCTTTCTTAAGAATTATTTCCCGCATGTACAATTGTGATGAGTTTAGTATAGACACGTGGCACGCGAGGTGTTCACTCCACGTTTTTGCTATAGTCGGTGCGCGTATGTCATGACCTGTTGTTTTTCGTGCCTGTGTTTCAGGTGCTACAAATAATTTCGGTTCCTCTGCGAAGGTCAACCGCCTTGTTTCTTTTCTTTTACAGCTTTTCTTACTGGCAAGTAGTCGACGGCGGAATTCCCAACGGGTGCCACATGCCAACATTCCGAAGCACAATGTCGAGTTGGGCTATTCGGTGTATATTCATTGTACAAGAACTTACAGGGCAACACCGTTATAAAACCGAGATATACCCGCCACGATGGTCTATATAGTGGTTACGATGCCATACTGCTGACTCGAAGGTCGTGGTATCGAGTCCCTGCCGCGACGGCTGCATTTTCATGGAGCCGAAATGCTGGAGCTTCGTTCGCTTACATTTAGGTACGTGGCAAAGAACAGTACTCGTAATTAAGATGGACAGAATACGACAAGAACACAACGCCTGTATTGCACTGCGAGTTATTCCATGATGGAGTTGTTCGCTGAAAAGGGACCACACGCAAACGTGCACCGTACCGGCCGTGCGACAAATTAAAGAAATGACGTCAAGAGAGTTCCTTCGCGACATGACTACTTAACATCTGGAGACTTGAGCTGCACGTAGCTGGCTTGCGTAAGCTTATGTGCCTCTTACTTTGTCGAGCACAGACCGTGACCTCCCCTCAAATATGTATAGCGCAGTTCAAAGATCCGGGGAACAGCACGGTGCACAGTACAACGACAGAGAAGGCCCAAGTGCTGGCTTATCCGTATCTTTCACTTCCCTGTGTTTTAAGCCGTCTCCTGTTTCCTTGAATATGCACCAACCGGCCCAAATAAGCACTTTCGTGCACGTATAACGCTTTACACAGACCACAGGTGTCAGTTGAACAGAAGCCGAATTCTTTATATCAGCTTTACAGTCTAAGAGTTTTTGTCAACCCAAACTGCAGCCTAATAAGCTCTCGACGTGCGCACATTCGCAACACAAACCCTTATAACTACAGGGTTCCCGTGCCGTACCCCTGTCCTTCTCTCCTTTTCTGCAAGGCGTGCAAGAAAGAAATATGCACATTTAAACGTTTGCTCAGGGATTGTGGTCGCGTGGCCCTGGTATTTCCCGGGATGATAAAGTCGCATGACCACTTGCGCCCTCCCCTACCATAGTAATTATACTGGCTGTCCAGTTCGCCCGTGACAAGACTATGAGGTTTGATCTGCTGCATGGTTCTGACATGAGATTAGCCAAGCAGGTAGCAACATTCTGTACAGGACATCAACAGAGAACTTTCTGCTCCCCAAAACGTATTCTGGCTACCAGTGGCGCAGTCAAAATATATTTCAAAGGTGGCGGGGGGCGAGGGATGACAACTCTGTGTATATTAGTGCGTGTGCTTGTACGTGCGCCTGTACATCTGCGCAGGTGAAATTGAAAATGTCCCCGGCGTTTTAACATCCCAAATTCGCCACTCCTTACCCGTCCGCGTACAAACCAGTGCTAACTACGCCTCTGTTGCCAACCGCATTTATATGTTCTTACAAGGCACCTCATAAGACACACCGCTGCAGCTACATTACGCAATATTCGAAGACACTCTTTTTATGCTTCTCTCCACGTTTCTCTCTCTCTGTCTGTCTCGGTTTCATTCGAGAACCATATTAATTTTTTAACGAGCGTGAAGTTTTCTATAAGCACCTTTTATAACAAGGCCTACAAAGGAAATAAAAAGAGAGACAAAAAACAGGGCGAGGAGGGGGAGTGGGCTCCACAAGAGCCCACTCTTCCTTGGGCTCGCATTCCGTAGGACCCAGTGGTTTTTAGCAGCATTTTCTTTTTTTTTAGTTCACGTAAGTTTTTCTGCAAGACAGCTAAGCTTGAAAACGCAGCTTTCTCGTTATTCTGATGGCCACGTGCTTCGTGAACGCACGTGGCACTTGACAAAAGGAAGGGAGCAAGAAACTACCGCAACTCATCCACCTCATGCAATATATAATACAGAGGCGATCTGTTTCCTCGGTCTCGCTCCTTAAACGGGTAAAGGTCAGCGGTAACAGCGAGTCACCAGTGCGTTCGAAACCCGCATTGCTGAAGACATTCCGCTAATTGCCTTTCCGAATTCCAGACGGCGCACATCGAGAACAAAGGAATACGAAATCCGCAAACCTCCGACATCTGGAGTAAGAGATAAAAGCGGCGCACACGAACGTCGAGCATTGCAATCACGTACCGCCCGCAGTGAAGACGAAGTAGTCTCGTCGGGACTATAGTAGACGGTCTTCTTGAAGTTCAGGTTCGGCGCCGCGAAGCCCTCGCTGCATATCATCAACCTATAAAAAATAAAAAGGCCTTAAGCATGACGTTATAACAGTAACTTCTGTCACGCTCTGTCACTTCTCAAAACAAAATATCTAACTTCCAGTTCTAACAAACATGCACAAAGCACTCGCTGCAGTATCCCACACTATAATCAAGGCCCTTTATCTCCCCTGAAAATTCAAAATTGTGTGTGTGTGTGTGTGTGTGTGTGTGTGTGTGTGTGTGTGTGTGTGTGTGTGTGTGTGCACAAAAGGCTGACTAACGCACTTATCTGGACCATATCTCAATATGCCCGACGCTCCGCTGGCACACCTCAAGATTTGTGTGTGCTCTAAGAGTGGCTTGCAATTAGCGCAGGACCTACAATGCACCGCCAAGTATTGTCCACTCTCTGAAGTTACGGCAAACGAATTCTCCAACAGGCGCTCATCTTCCCGTTTGGTCCGCAGAGATTCTCCCACAGCCCAACGGGTCCTCATAGACCACCTCCATCTTGCAACCTAGATGCTTTCCTTTGTGTTTTGTCCATGGCACTGTGTATGCGGCACGGTACTGAACAAAAAAAGAACATTCACGGCAAACTTCTCACCCACTATATTATTATCATTTAAAATTTCGTGGACGTAGGTCAAAACCACAAATTTTCGCCTTGTTACTTTTACCGCATTGTGAGCACAAGCAGCTGCGTCTCGCCTACAAATGGTCTTCAATAGTGACTCGGCTACATCTTTTAGTAGAGCCTCCGGGAAACGTGCTTCTCATAGTCCAGCCACCTAGGAGGTTAAACTGTCTCGGACTCTGAGGAGCAAGGACTTTAACCAAAGATTAAGCTGGGTGGAAAGGCATTTCTAGCACGTTTACTGTGGAATGCATATGGATGTAATAACGTACGTACTCTCACAGCAGGAAATCACGTGCCAGCTCTGTGTAACTGCTCTCCAGTCACTCAGTACTAACTGGTTAAGTATAGTTAATGGTATGGCTTGTTTTGACGTTTAGCGCAAATAAATGATGCTGGGCGACAGAAAACACAAGGAAGCATGAACGCAATGTTATTATGCATACATTTTGTTCGCGGAAACCATCAAGACAGCGAAACAAAGCCTAGTCTTCAAGTATATTGCCAACTGTCGATGATTGATTGATTGATTGATTGATTGATTGATTGATTGATTGATTGATTGATTGATTGATTGATTTTGATTCCGATGGAGAGGAGTAGCGATGAGGATAGCCATAGTTTTTACAATACAGGAATTGGGAAAAAAATATAGATATAAAGCCATATATGAAGGGAATGTTTCCAAAGTACACAATATTACGTGTTTCTGGTTTAGCAAGTAACAAATAATACGAGATGTAAGTTATGAGCTCACCAAACCCAAAACGTTGTCCAAGTTATACAGTGGTTGTTGAAACATGACAAGGAGTTGGTTATTTTTCAGAATTTTGACGTCCTCGAGAAAGGGGTTCCAATCCGAGGATATATGGAGCGAATTTGCGAGCATGCCACGGTTCGGTGGGTACTCCATGGCAAAGAAGGGATGCGCCGTGGAAAACACCGAGGCCTGATGATTAGTTGTTGGTCGGAAAGTATAGAACTGTTATGAAGTGCGAGTTGTAAGTCTAGATCCAGTGATATATTTCACGATGTGAAGCAAAAAACAAGCAGCATACTTTTTCTTCATCAGCATACAACAAATCTCACTGAATTCCACCCACTGGGTTTGCAGTAAAACGATATTCCTTGTTTTCGGGCTTCGTCAAATCGAATCTCACGAAAAAAAAAAGCTTTATTTTCGAACATGACGAGCAAACGCTTTATCGATCAAGCTGTAGCCAATATAACGAACGTTCTTAGCAGGCTAAAATGTCAAGTATACGTCAGTGCATTTTCCCTCGCCAGCACACATGTATACTCGCAGGCTAAGAAGTTTCTCGCACCGAGACCAGATAACACCGAACGTCTCATAACACTGCGAAGTACATGAGGACGCGTTAGAAATAATACGAACGCGACGCGAGCTGTGGGGGGGTGGGAGTTTGAGGAAGATGTTTCGTGGCCCTCGAAGACAAATTGCCCGAGTTCCCGCCTGGCGTTTCATGCCTGCAAACGTGCACTTAATTCGCTACAACAAGCGGCACGTGTGGCGGTTTAAAATTGTACCGCGAGCACAAAATTCGCGTTTCTCCAAGATTTACAAAGCCTGCTATTTGCACTTCCGCTGCTCTCCATTCTTTATTGAAAAAAAAATAACACAATTCGTTTTGCCAAGAGATAAGAGCGGTCATATATTTTCGAAGAGACAGAAAGTTTCATAATTAAGCGTTCAGATTTTCAGGAATTCTGTGAGGCAACAAAGTGGGATACGATTTATTTACGGGAATCCATAATTCAGTGTATATTTTGAAGCAGGTTCTATCTATAGTCATTCGCCGATGCTTAATATGCAAAGCTAGTCGGTTTTCAAACTAAAACTTTTCTTGCCGATGGAAGCTTGTTTGCAAAGGTGTTACGTGTGATCTTCCGCCTCTGTGGTCAAGTCGTTATGGGGCTCTACTGTACTGGCCAGAAGGTTCGAATGCCGGCCGCGGCGGCCACATTTTTGATAAAGACGAAAATTCTCGAGGCCCGTGTACCTTGATTTAGGTGCACGTTAAAGAACCTCAGGTGGTCGCAATTTCCAGAGCCTTGCACAATACGGCGTGTCTCATAATCATGGCGTGGTTTTGAGATGTTAAACCTAAACAAATATTCTTACGTGAAATCCGGTTACACCGTTAAGTGCTAGCTATATAAAGTGCATCGACCATCTGCGCCATGTGACCTTGGTCAAAAAGGGAACGTTAGTCTTCACACTGATCATATACACTGATCCTATACATACGTACTTATACAGCGGTTGGCGCGCGTAAACACACACACACACACCTCTATACACATACATACATACATACATACATACATACATACATACATACATACATACATACGTACGTACATACATACATACATACATACATACATACATACATACATACATACATACATACATACACACATACATACATACATACATACATACATACATACATACATACATACATACATACACACATACATACATACATACATACATACATACATACATACATACATACATACATACATACATACATACATACATACATACATACATACATACATACATACATACATACATACATACATACATACATACATACATACATACATACATACATACATACATACATACATACATACATACATACATACATACATACATACATACATACATACATACATACATACATACATACATACATACATACATACATAAGCAAACACCTTTCTAAGTAGCGGAGGGTTGAAAAGGTATAAAGGTCTCGGAGCATTTCTATAAATCAATGGTGCGCGTATCGTCTGCAGTGCCCGGTCGTCCGATGTAAGTTGCGCTCGTTTAATTGCACTACAGTGGCTGCGCCAAACGTCGGTTTGGAGTTGGTTAACTATATGACGCGTGAAACGGTCATTATAACATATCGATTAATGTTTTCCACTGGGCGAGAAAATTGCACTGGCCTGTAACTACCGGCGAAATATTACGATAAGAATGCAGGTCACGCATGGAATAAAAAAAAACTTTGCTGAGGCGCTCGGGGCGTAAACTCGCACACAGCAGACTGCTCCCACGGAAAAACAGATCGGCCTAGCCTCTGTATGCCAAGTAAAAATTTATTTGTATGGACTTGGGGATAGTGCTTTGTTTGTTTTATGGGCACGTGATAACTTTTCCATTACTAAAGTTATTTTGATTAAGGAAGCGAAAAATGTAATGCGGCCTATACTGCGTATTAACTGATTTATGACACCTGATATTATCGATTTAGCCGTCGACTCGTAGCTATATTTAATTCGCTTTTTAAATAGTTTGTAAAGATTAACTGAATTCCAAGAAGCTGAACGCAATGTTTTGTTCTCTCTTTTTTTTTCGCTTCGCGCAAGCGAAGTGTACAAGCACCACACTATAAAAAAATTTTTTGTCTATGTCGTGTGTTGTTCCCATCGTAACATGTTTACTTTTCCCCATTGCGCACGAGCATCTACAGCTGCAGCCGTTGTGTCTATGATGCGAATTATTCTTCACGAATGATTTATGCCTTATTTGTTCAATTGTAATGACTTGATTGGTGAATCTTTGCATGTGCTGGCCACCCTTGACAGTATCACATTTCTAGGCCTTTAGGATATTTATTCGCTTACATATAGCTCGCTTGTTGCGCTAAGGCCTATAAAGAAGGTGCCAACGGGCACAAACCGCCACGAAGGCGCCAACCCCTTCTGTGAAACATATTTTAGTAACAGCCATAGTAATGGCCACAGTTCATGCCAAAAAATGCGGATCTTCTTTTTTCGTTCCCACGTTTCGTCAACAGTCCAACCAACACTGCGTTTACGTTATAACTTGTAACATCTATCATCATCGTCGTCATCATCATCGACAGCCTGATTACGCCCGCTGCTGGACAAAGGCTTCTCCCATGTTCCGCCAGTCAACTCGGTCCTGTTCTTGCTGCTGCCACTTTATACGCGCCGACTTCTTAATCTCATAAGCCCTCCTAAGTTTCGTTCTCCCCCTCCCCGCTTGTTTTCTCTGGGAGAAGGCAACCTCGGAATAGAACAACGCTTCAAGATAGGTAGCAGTGCCCTTGAATTTGTAAAAGAGTACACCTGCTAGCAAATCCTTCCCTGTATATATACTATAAACATATACATACACGTGAATCACGGCGGCGGCAACGGCAAAAACCAGCCGAGACTTTCCATAGAGTTGCTGTCGCGATAATATGGGTAAACAAAAATACCTTATGTATGTTACTTGATTTTCTCACCTTATCAATATTTTCCGCTTCCTCTATTAATTTTACTAATAAATTTTCGAGTTGTTGAGCTAGCTTAATACAACCGCTGTAACTACTTTACTAGCAGCCAAGTCTTAATGTAAATGTAGCTAATGCGGTTCAACATCCCAAAACTACGATGTGATTATGAGAGACGTCGTAGTCAAGGGTCCACAAATTTCCAACACCTGGGGTTGTTTAAGGGCAAAAATGTTTGCTGCATGTGAGCGATAGCCAGCATCATTTCAAGAGAACCGTGGCAACACTATGGTCGAGCGGTGGTGCTGCGCTGAGCTCGGTCAATCGAAGGCTGGAATTCGAGTCGAGGCTTGTTTCAGAATACGGAGGAATGCTTCATACACCTAAAGCTCACACTGTTTTATCCCGTAGTCTCGTGGCGACATTGAAATGTGCCACCGACAAAGAGGGTCGCTGCCTGGTGGACGGGCCACGCGGTGAAGATGCTCTCTCCTCCAATCTCTGCCGTTCGGTATACTAACAATGGGAGGGTGGCCTGGCTCGGATGCAGCTCAAAGTGGTACGTCTCGCGTGCGCAGCAAACCATCACTCAATGTCGATAGCACACGACCAACGACTGGGAGAAGACGCTTTCTCGGGAGACAACGCCCGCGCGAAGGAGACGATTCCGCGTCACGCCTTCGACTCCGTTCATTTATCGGTCAGCCTCGGCATGTAGTGTACGCCGGCAACAACGGCGACTGAACGAGGTCGCGGCGACTGAACACGTCGTTGGGGAGGCGACGCGTCTCGTGCCGCGGCGTGGCTAAAATATACGTGTCAGCGACGATGTTGCGCGCGCGCGAAAAGTGGTCGTCCCCCGCGCCGGCTCCGGAAGACGTGGGTGGGCATTGATATTGCCGGGCTTCATTCTCAGCTCCTCGGTGCATGGCAGCCGAAGCGTGTACGCGGCAAAACGACATGGAAAGGATCAAACGGCGCAGGTTCGCTACGCGGGTTGTGGATGTTTACTGTTTAATTATGTTACACGAAACTTCAATCGGAGCCACGTGTAGGGAAAGGTTAGCGCCACGTTAAAAGACTATTGGGGGAACGCAAGGATATCACAGGGGTCATTTATGCTGCCTTTGTGGAGTATAATGCATAGGAGGAGGCAATCAATAAGCTTGGACACAAATGTGTGTTGCATGCCCCCGTGTATTATATGGAAGCTAACCTGCATGCACAGGTGTGCTCAGATTTGGGTGCACGTTAAAGAACCCCTGGTGGTCTAAATTTCCGGAGCCCTCCACTACGGCGTCTCTCATAATCATATAGTGGTTTTGGGACGTTAAACCCCACATATCAATCAATCAATCAACCTGCATGCACACACACACACATATATATATATATATATATATATATATATATATATATATATATATATATATATATATATATATATATATATATATATATATATATATATATATATATATATAGATATATATATATATATATATATATATATATATATATATATATATATATATATATATATATATATATATATATATATATATATATATGGGAGAGAAGTGTATACTTAAGGGCTCGTTTTACTGGTTTTACTGTGTTTGACGCAATGTTAGTTAATGCGATCTAACAGACAATAATGCCGAGGAATATATAGGGGAAGCTATAAGACCAAGTGGTAATGTATTTGTGAAGAAAGAAAAGTCGTTGAAAAGATAACTTGCCGTGGGCAGGAATTGAACCTGCGACCTTGGAACAACGCGGTCGATGCTCTACCACGGCGGCTATCCTCCCAGTCACTTTATTAGGTATATATGTGAATTTAAACGTGGGAGTGTCAGTCAGCGCCATCAGTAGCCATGGCGGCAAGTGTGGCACTGATGAGCCTGTTTGGCGTCACGTAGCACGTGAACTTATTACCAGCTGGCAGCTGACCAATAGTCTCTCGTACACAACCTAAAGGCACCAAGCCAGCTAGTACGAGACCCTCGTAATGAATAAGAGAAAGAAGTCTATACTTACGGGCTGTTATTTCCGCGTTTTTTGCCGCAATATTAATGAGATCTAACACACAATAATGCCAACGAAAGTATAGGGGAAGTTATTACCAGCTGGCATTTGGGTTGTATATGAGGGAACATGAAAAAACGAGCTCTTAAGTATACACTTGTTTCCCTTAATATATATATATATATATATATATATATATATATATATATATAGAGAGAGAGAGAGAGAGAGAGAGAGAGAGAGAGGGGAGAGAGAGAGAGAGAGAATAGGAAGAGAGGCTACGAGCACCGTATGCGTACAGTATAAACTCGGTCACTGAGGCCGAAGTTCCTCCCACCTGCATGACTTGAATGCTATCATCCAGTGTCTTCAACACTGCAGTAGTTCCTATGTCTCACCCACGGCCCTCTCAAAGCCCGACACTTGTGAGAACGTCATCGAAATTTTGTGTCTTTCTGTTATCTCTTAGTCAAAATTAAGGATTGATAACACGCCACCAGCTCTCCCTAACAAAGCAAGTTAAGCTTGAACAACAACCATTAACCAACCTATTGTTTACTCTTTACGGTTCCTTTTATAATGATCTTCCTCCAGCTTTGTCTGGATGAGACATATCTGCTTTGACACCCTGTCAGTGAATGTTCATTGAGGTTCCACGTGTTGAGCAGTTACTCCATATCGTCGCGTCAGCATTCTTCGAGGCCCACCTCGCTTACTCGTAGCGACATGTTCAAAGGACCACCCTGAACTTCGGCCGAACCCATTCATTTTTGTCACGGTCGCGACCTTCTAATCCACGTCGCCCCGACGCGCCCTAGGTTCGATTCATCGATGACCGCTATCCTTCCCGGGGTTCTTTTCAGATTCCCAAATCCACTTACGCGCTCGACGTTCTTTTTTTTTCTGGGCTTATTCGCTTCTATAGAGCGCCCATACTGGTGCGAAGAAATTCAAACAATGCAGTCTGCAGCTAGAAGTCCTTACTTCCTCCAGTCAAATTGGGAGGGGCACCGTTTTTTAAGATGATCCAGTTTTTTTATATATATGAGACAGACTAAAACTGCCTCTAACGTGGTATTTTCCGAGAACCACCGGAGAAAAAGAAAATGACTCACCGGCGTTAGTTCCGTGATGTTCAAATGGTTTCTAGGCAACCCCTACAAATCCATAGATAGAGCGCGTTATTATATCCAGGTATTTCTCACCTTTTCGACCCAATTCATGACGCTAAAAGTCTGTTCGTGAGACGTCATGAGAAGGTAAGCTCTACATTGGTAAATACATAAGGTATATTAGTTCTGCATTGTCTCTTACCCTGATTTGACATGCAGTCACACACTCTCTGAGCCTCGTTTCTTATGACTATCATGAGCAATAAACGATCTCATTTTGTTTCGCGCGCTTTCAACTGCGCAAGTAAAGATCTTGAAAGGATCTACACTTGAAATCATGAACTCCTGATAGGCTCAAAGCTTAGTGCTGACACTGTGACGTGTTTTATGAAGAAGTAAGAGGCGAGGAGAACACAGTGCTTGTAAGAAGTTTGGTGAAGACAAAGAAAGACCACTCTCTCATTTTCGATCTTGGAGTGGTTTAGGGGTCCTTTAAGAGACTGCAAACCAGCAAGAAATTGGTAGATAACTGTTTTACCGGAACCTTAGGAGTCACACTTCAACGTTAATACACCTTTCTTTTTTTCATTTCTGCAACCTCGAAATCTCGTCAGCCATCGACGCCCATTGGCTGTCTTAGCTTTTCTCCTGCAGCGAGTGCAAAGAAGAAACAAAATTGGCTGTGAAAGCTACCACATCACATTTCACAAAAGAAACTAAGGAGACCTCATCGAACAGCAAAAGTTTTGTAAACGACAGTAAACTGCTCTAAATTAGAAAAAATGACGGCACTAAACAAATATATGGCGATTTATCACTTCTGTGTAACTTCCTTTCTTTTATACTTTCTCCGATAGTCGGTGGCAAACCAAGAATAAAAAAAATCGGATACACACTTAATATTCACCTTTATTTGTTGAACTTGATAACAAAATTATGGTAGAAGTGCGTATTTTTAACCACTTCGTGGATACTTTGAATTGTATGACGGTATTCAAGAAGTTGAAATTGTCGATTACTGCAATGTAATCAAGTTGTTGTGTCAGTGAAGCTTAGGCGTATGGCTGCATTCTGTGCAATGGATAGCATAGTTTAGATCAGGATAAACTGTCAGCGTGAAATATTTTCGAACTAGTTATGCACCCACAACGTGTTCTTAAGGGTTGTAAACGAAAATATTGTTACGAGTAACTTCTTTAATAATCTATATACAACGCACAGAACTCGACGAGCAAGATGGCGCCAGTCCAGCATCAATCAAAAACTCACTTCGTCCTCCTCTTTCATGCAGCGGCGTTTAGCGGTTGTTATGTATCGAATCCCCCGACGGTAGAAGCACCATCCCGGTGCTAAATCTACGCAGATGATGTCAAAGGGGGGTAATAGGGCTTTAGCCGAGCCACGTGAACGGTGTCGCTTGGAGCAGACGATGACTTGGTTGGATCGGTTGGGACAATCTGGTACGTGACGTCTGTCACTTGGCGAACGATATGGAAAGCTCCAGTGTAGGGCGACAACAGTTTCTCAGACAGTCCCACACGCCGAGTGGGTGACCAGAGAAGCACAAAATAACACGGAGAAATGGGCCCGTCCCTATGGTGAGAATTGTAGAGCTGTTGTTGGCGCGCCTGTGAAGCCTGTAGACGGTTACGGGCGACTTGGCGCGCGTGGTCGGTGCGGGCGATGGCTTCGCCGCCATATTCAGTGGCCGCAGGTAGCAAAGTGCCCAAGGGTAAAGTTGGGTCCCGGCCATATAGGAGATAGAAGGGCGAATAGCCGGAAGTGTTGTGACGGGATTAATTGTAGGCGAACGTCACATACGGCAAATGAATGTCCCAATCCTGGTGGTCTGGCACAACGTATTCGGCAAGCATATCGGTTAGGGTCCTGTTGAGGCGCTCCGTGAGGCCATTTGTCTGGGGGTGGTACGAAGTAGTAAATTTGTGATTGGTATGGCAAGAGCTCAGGATTTCGTGAACGACAGCTGATAGGAACGTGCGGCCATGGTCGGTGACAAGTTGGCGGGGAGCACCGTGCACTAATATTATGTCGTACAGCAGAAAATCCGCAACGTTGGTAGCGCAACTGGTTGTGAGTGCTCGTGTGATTGCGTACCGCGTCGCGTAGTCTGTGACAACAGCAATCCATTTATTTCCGGCTGTGGAGAGTGGAAAAGGGCCCAACAGGTCGAGACCAACTCAAAATAAAGGTTCAGTGGGAACGTCGATCGGCTGAAGGTAGCCGGCTGGGAGGGCAGACGGTGTTTTGCGACGCTGGCAGGGCTCACAAGCGGCAACATAGCGTTGAACAGAGCGGGCAAGTCCAGGCAAAAAAAAAAAACTGACGTCGTACCTTATCGTATGTGCAAGAAACGCCCAAATGGCCCGTCATGGGAGCGTCATCAAGTTGGTGCAGTACAGTGGAACGCAGGTGCGCTGGGATGACAGAAAGCAAGTCTGATCCGAAGGAATCAATGTTACGGTGGTATAGGATCCCGTCTTTCACCAGAAACATTCGTAGGGACGGGTCACGAGGCGTTCACTCCAGTTTGTCAATGATGGCTCGTAAAGAAGCATCCTGACGTTTCTCTTCGCCAATGTTCAGCAGCTGAGACACGGAAAAATGTCCGCGATAGCGTCAGTATGGTTTGCTTCGTCCACAGAATAGCAGGATAAACAATCCGCATCCTGATGTAATCGCCATGTTTTATGCATTACAGGGAACGTGTATTTTTGAAGGCGTAGGGCCCAACAAGCGAGACATCCTGTGAGGTCCTTCAGGGAGTCTAGCCAGCAGAGCGCGTGGTGACCCGTGACAACACGGAATGAGCGCCCGTACAGAGATGGACGAAACTTGGCGACTGCCCCTACAAGGGCGAGACACTCGCGCTCCGTGATGGAATAGTTGCGCTCGGCTAGAGATAGCAGTCGACTTGCGTAGGCTATAACACGATCGTGTCCCCGTGGTTGCTGCAATAGCACAGCTCCTATGCCATGCCCACTGGCGTACGTGTGAACATCGATTGGGGCTGATGGATCAAAGGGAGCTAAAATTGGGGGCGTTGTTAGCAGGGTCGTAAGTTGGGAAAACGATGACGCTTGGTCATGTCCCCAGATAAACAAGGCGTCTTTCTTCAAGACGTCTTTGAGGGGACATGTAATAGTTGCAAAGTCCTTAACAAAGCGTCTGAAATAGGAGCACAACCCCAAAAAACTGCGGACATCCTTTGTGATCTTCGGAACGGGAAAGTTTGTGACTGCGCGAATTTTCTCTGGGTCTGGACGTAGGCCTTGGGCATCTACAAAGTGACCGAGCACGGAAATTTGACGACGAGCGAAGTGCCACTTGGAGGCGTC
Source organism: Rhipicephalus microplus (assembly GCF_043290135.1). NCBI lineage: Eukaryota > Metazoa > Arthropoda > Arachnida > Ixodida > Ixodidae > Rhipicephalus > Rhipicephalus microplus. Next base: position 271,359,507 of record NC_134701.1, on the reverse strand, counting down.
AAGCTGGAGTGCGACTCGACGAAAAACGTCCAGAATAGCTGATAAACGGTCGAGATGTGAGTCGAATGTGGGTGAAAAGATAATAAACATCGTCCAGGTAACAAGCAGGTAGACCGTTTCAACCCTTGGAGCAATGAGTTCATCATTCTGTCAAATGTGGTTGGTGCATTGTAGAGACCAAAGGGCATCACTTTAAACTGATAAAGACCATGAGGAGTGATGAATGTGGTCATCTCGCGGTCCATCTCGTCAACGGCTATCTGCCAGTAGCCTGATCGAAGGTCAATAGTTGAAAAATAAGTAGCACAATACAGGCAGTCGAGGGCGTCATCGATGCGAGGCAAAGGATAAAGGTCTTTTTTTTGTAATATTGTTGAGGTGACGGTAATCGACACAAAAGCGCCATGTTCCATCTTTCTTTTTAACAAGGACGACTAGAGCAGCCCAGGGGCTGCATGAAGGCTCGATGATGTTTTTCGCAAGCATTTTCCCTACTTCTTGGTGTATTGTTGCACGCTGCGACGCAGAAACATGGTAGGGGCGTCGGTGAATGGGAGTCACATGGCCAGTATTGATGCGATGGGTGACGATGGTCGTTTGGCTTAAAGAGCTGCTGGCAAAGTCGAAAATGCTACGGTAGCCCTCAAGAACGTGGCAAAGCGCTGCAGCTTGCTCAGACGTGAGGTCCGATGACACCATTCACTCGATGTCGGCGCCCCAAGAACGTGATGTAGTGGAACCACGGACTGAGCTGCAGCAATTGTCAACTCTGAAGGGCTTGACATGGTCCTCTTAGAGAGCGGTAATATTGGCCAGAGAGATACCTTGTGGTAGAACTTGGGTGGTGAGTGAGAAGTTGACGAGTGGAAGGAAGGTGCGGTTTCTCGTAATCGTCAGAATCATATGCGGCACAGCAACCCCATGCGAAAGCATCACGGCAGGAATCGGGGCCACCAAGTAACCGCCGTCACGTACTGGCGCCGTGGAGGATAAGTCAACATATGTGACAGAGTTATGCGGGATGCGCGTGAAATAAATGCAGCAGAGGCTGCTTTGCGGTGGGCTGGTCGGGTCGGAAAAAATAGGTAAATTGAGATGGAGAGAGCCAGCTGAACAGTCTATGAGGGCAGATTGCGTGGCTAGAAAATCTATACCAAGAATGAGCTCATGAGGGCAATGTTTGATAACGGCGAAAAGAACGACAATGCTTCTCTCCCCAATAGAAACTCGCGCAGAGCACATGCCAAGAATTGCGGCAATTCCTCCATCGGCGACTCGTACAGCTCGGTTGAAGGCGGGCGTGACAACTTAAAAAAGTTGTCACGCCCGCCGGCGAAGGTCAGCACTCATAATGGTCACATGCGCAACATTAAAAAGTTGTCACGCCCGCTGGCGAAGGTCAGCACTCAAAATGGTCACATGCGCACCAGTATCTATCAATGCGATGATATGAACATTGTCGACAGTAACGTCCAAAAGGTTCCGGTTCTTCGTTAACGTTAAGCGAAGATTTCTTACGAAGGTCGTCAACGCAGCTCCACATCCAGAAGCTGCACGGCCTAGTTTTCCGGTCGGAGGTGCTGCGAATAGGTCGGGGAAGCAGCACGGCGTTGTGGGGGCGACCGGTACTGACGACGAACAGGGGACGGTGACCAGTCGTAGTGAGGTCTGCTAAGAGGTGCTGCATGAGCGGAAAATGTGGTCGGCATTGATAGAGCAAGTGATGGGGACGACTGGCGGACAGAGGTGACGGAAGACTGAGGTGCATAATGTGAGGGTGGAGCCCAGCGGTTGCAGCAGTGACAAGCGGTATGACCAACGCGTCGACATTTAAAACATATGGGCCTGTCATCAAGGAAACGCCATTCGGACGCATTGCGTTGGATGCGAGGAGCAGAAGGGGTTGATAAGGCTCAGTAGAATGTACGGCAGGAACAGGATGTAGGCCGACATTTGATAGCTCTTGACGAACGACGGCTTATATCAAAGACATCGTGGTCGGGGAAGGCGGAGGCGTCGGGAATGGCGTGGCTACCAGTTGTGCTGCCTCGACCTCTCGACGAATGATGCGTGTGAGGTTGTCAAATCGAGGGGCCTGGTGAAAGGCGTCGTCACACGAAGAAGTAGCCGCTGTGACCGGAAGGCGCACGATGCTTTGGGCTACGTGGCGGGCTTTAGCTTGTTCGAGACGTCGGCATTTTTTAAGAATGGTGTCGACGCTCGAGACGTTGTTAAAACCAACAGGTTCAAAGCATCGTCGGCAATGCCTTTCAAGACGTGGTTAACCTTTTCGTTTTCCGACATGAACTGGTTCGCCTTGGAACAAAGGGCAAAGACGTCAAGAACGTAGGAGACATATGATTCGGTAGAAGACTGGGCCCGTGTGGGAAGAGCCTTCTTTGCAGAGAGCGACCAGATGAATCGCCGAACAGGTCCCAGCTCGTTATGTCGGCTTCGTGGCTTTCAAACCATGTTCGGGGAGTGCCGTCCAGGTAGAAAAGCACGTTGGCGAGCATGAGCGTCAGATCCCAGCAGTGAGTAGCACTGACGCGCTCGCACTGGTTCAGCCAAGTGTCAAGATTGACCCTACTATCACCGCAGAAAGTTCCGGGATCCCGGAGGTGCGGGAGTGGGACGTATAAGGTGGCTTGGACTGATAAGGTTGGCGTAGAGGAAGTACCAGCAGTCGAAGCAGTCGAAGGGTCGCCAATGTTTCGACCGCTGCGCGTCTCCACCCAGGTACGGGGGTCGCCTACCTCCACCAATAGTTTTACGAGAAACTTCTTTAATGATCTATTAACAACGCACAGAACTCGACGAGCAATATGGCGCCAGTCTTGTCTTTTCTTGTCGGCTAGAAGATCTTGGCTCGTACCCAAATGGGGAATTGGCCACACTGTACCCTTTAATCGATTTTTTATACAACGCTTGCAAAAAAAGAGAAATTAGATAAGACAATAAAAACATTCCATTGAAAAAAAAAACGTGAAAAAGTGCGTCAGTCCAGCATCAATCAAAAACTGACTTCGTCCTCCTCTTTCATGCAGCCGCGTATAGCGGCTGTTGTGTATCAATATTGTAAAATGTCATTTTTTGTGTTATTTGAAACCTGCAACCATTCCTGAACCAGAGTCAGTCGCTTGTTTGTCTCTATGGGTTTTTTCGCTAAAAATGGCATATTTTGAAACTTGTGCGGTGTCTATTATTACGTATCAAGATATTTCTTCCAGTTCAATTATCATAGCCATATGGAGCGGTTAGAGTTTGCAATCTGGACTGCATTTAGCACATAAAAAATGATTGGCCCAGAACAGCAAAAACGAAAAAAAAAGCTTTCAGCTTTTTGTAGAGAAATCTCTACCTGGCCCGGGATTTTTCGTGTCATCATTGGCAAGCACCAAGGCTCTTCTTGTTTGGCCATTAAAAAATAGAGCCAGCTTGGAGGGTACAAAAATTTGTCCGGACCCCATATTTCCAGATCGCATAAAAGAATACATATCTATCCCATGGCCTTTGCCCCAATGACACCGAACCTTGGCGTAAATTCAATAAAGGCCAGTTGAATGGGGAACCATTCGTTCATAGAGAACACCTTCTAGCGTCTATTATTAAGGTTGTTAAGCCAAAATATTCGGAACTAGGTTATCCAAAATTATTTGCTAAATACCTCTGTGAGAAAACTCATAACCCTAATGAGTCATGAATTGTCGTGTAGAAGCGCCGTCTAAAAAACGTTTTCCTCAGACGCCTGACACCAAAAATATACACTCTTGATGTTGTGCTCACTTTTAATGATCGTATTATAGCCTGTGTAAATGTGCTGAACTATTTTAGTATTTCGCCAGGGCACTGCACAATGCAAAGTCTACGCACCTTTGACCTGCGTTGTGAGAACTTTGCTGGCAGGGCTGCACAGCAGGCGACAAAGGAGGCTCGTCAGGCAAGATGTTTCAACACAAAACGAAAAAAAATGGCATTGGTGATGAGTATCTGGCTGGTGCACCTTGTACTCTTGAAATATTGCATGCCTAACTCTAAAAATAAGTATCTCAAAACATGTGTTCTTGTACTTATGTTCTCTTATCTTAGAATTATATATTTGGGCCAGTATTTAGATAAAGTAATATGCAATATACTGAAGCAGAATATTTTTTATATGAGTAAGTGCTGTTCCCTTACACGATAACAAATAGCTATTACCGAGTGATAATTAAGTACCTGAAGTAAAACTTTACCAAAAAATTTCGTTACACTTTTTGGAGTTAAATCTGCTTTAGTCCATAAAGAAGCGGTTTATGATCACAATGATAGTAAAATAATTACCGTAGCCATTAGGTTATAGATAAAAAGCTATAGAGAAAAAGGTCGAAATAGGAAAAAGGAGTACACTTCGCCTAAAATACATGTCGGGTATAGGACCTGACCGGTTCTCGTAAGGGAATAAACGCCGTAACGTGTGCGCCTATTGAAATGAGCGGCCGACGTTTTGTAACCACGAGGTTGTTAGGATAATGCCACGTTGTGACGCCAGATGGCAATGTGCGCCACGCCAACGGCCTCTGCTTCATCCTCGCTCGGGACCCGGAACTTTTTATGATTTATTTGCATCTTTTTTTTATTTTTAGGTCTCGCACAAGATGATGCTTCGCTCGCAACCGACGATGCCGATGCCGACACCGACACTGACACTCAAGTTTTTGCGAAACAGGCTCTTTAACGCTATCGCGTTAAAGATCAGTTGATATTGCACCAAATGCGAGACGCCAAAGTGAAGGCGGAGTTGATTGGCACCTACGCAGTCCCGGGTTTTGCTGTTTTTCAAAGTTTTGCAAGCTAAGTCTTCCTTTCGTCCACCACTTCTTTTTTCATCGCTGCGTTTTTGTATTTGTTTCCTATTTATTTGTCTCTCTCAATATTTCTTGCTCCATGTATCTCTCCAACTCTTCATCCCTTTCTTTGTCTATTTATTTCTGTCAATTTTTGCTTGCTTTTTCTTTGTCTATTCTTTGCTCCCTATATCAATCTACTTCTATCTTGCTCTTTGGTTCTCTCTCTCTCTCTCTTTGCGTTTTTTTGTGTGTGTGTCCCTTTACATCTTCACACCATTTCTGTGCTACGTGGTAATTTCAGCCCTCCCCCTTTTACTCCTCCTGACGCTTACCTCTCTTTCCCAACATTTCACTATAGTATACTTTACAAGATTATGCTACGCTCCGGAACTGGTCAGGATGCTGACTTTCGAAACGAGGATAAGAGGGTTTGAATACCGCCTCATGAAGAATTTTTTGTCACGGGAGTTTATTTTGTTCTATCTTTTTCTCTGTTTCTTTTATTTTCTCTTTGTATTTCTGTAGAGAAAGGGAGAGAAAACAGTTTTGCTCTGTAGTCGCTGTCTCACACTTTAGGGATACCACAGGTCATGCTGGAGTAAAAGTCCATCGTGCTCGCGAAGTGAAACAGAAGAGAACGGAGATGAAGATGAGGATGGAGAAAGCGCATCGCCAATGCGCAATGATGATTATTTTTTTTCTTTCAACACACAAATTACGGCTTCGGCAGCTTCGCTGTTGATAACTTCGCTTATAGATTCTTCGGGGCATGAACTAGCACGAGCGGTATATAGCTGCTCCCACGAAAAATGCTGTTTTGGAATCCGGTGCGGAAAAGAAAACGAAGCAGAAGAAATTACACATAGAGAGACGATGAAAAGAAACAGCGGCGTTTCTCGAAAACCACTCCTGCTATAGCTGGTAGTTCATCGCTCTAGGTTGTCCCCGAGGGTAAACTATGAGTGCCGCCTTAATTGGACGACGGCAACAGGCCACTGAGCACCAGATGAAAGGCTCACTCGAACATGCTTGGACATGGCACTCAAGACGAACGAGGAATGCTCGTACGGCAGCCGTTCACAACGCGGAATTCGTAAAGAGAAAAGTAATTTGTCTCCTTAAAACTCCATTGCATCTTTGATAGTCGTGGTGCCGTGCTTTTTATAAACTTTCGTTTATGTGTTCATGCCTTCACTGGAACTCTCATTCTTTGATGCTGATCACATCTCATTTATTTTCCCTAAATACAGCTTTCTTTTTCTCTCACTCTCTCGCCTCGTTGCAGCCCTCGCGGATTACCGAAGAAAGGCATGTCGAATACATTATATCATCGCCATCACTACCAGCTGGACTACGCCCTCTGACGAGCAAAGGCCTCCCCCATGTTTCACCAATTAACCCGGCACTGCGCTTGATGCTGCAACGTTATCCCCGCAAACTTCTCGTTTGCCTACCTAACTTTCTGCATATCCCTCCCGTGCTTGCTTTCCCCTGAAATCCACTCGGTTACTCCTAAAGACCAGCGGTAATCTTGCCTACGTGCTGGACACACTGTATATGCCCATTTCTTCTTCATGACTTCAACTAAGATGGTTTTGACACCCATTTGTTCACTGACCCACCCTGCTCTTTTGTAGTTGCTTAAAATAAACTTCTTCTACGTGTTTATCTATAATTTTTCTTTGGAGCAGCAACAAAACACCGTTAATGTGTGAAAATTGAATACGGGGCCTGTTGGCTACCTGGTTAATGTGCTCATTTTTGTTCCTTTGAACACAATCATCTCTTGTTGTATATCCAGGAAAGTAAGCAAGAGATGAAAAGTAGAGTGGTCAGCCAAATGAACATTGTAGTAGGCTGCTCTGTTGACCGTTTGAATGAACGAACAAAGTGTTTGAGTTGTAAATATTGTGCTTATTTTATCTTTAAACATTGCGTAATTGCGTTCATAGACGACAAAAGCTACTTTTCATTCCCTCTGCGTCCCATAAACTAGCATGCTAGCATATCCTTCTTATAAGTCTTCGTACTGACTGACTGACTGACTGACTGACTGACTGACTGACTGACTGACTGACTGACTGACTGACTGACTGACTGACTGACTGACTGACTGACTGACTGACTGACTGACTGACTGACTGACTGACTGACTGACTGACTGACTGACTGACTGACTGACTGACTGACTGACTGACTGACTGACTGACTGACTGACTGACTGACTGACTGACTGACTGACTGACTGACTGACTGACTGACTGACTGACTGACTGACTGACTGACTGACTGACTGACTGACTGACTGACTGACTGACTGACTGACTGACTGACTGACTGACTGACTGACTGACTGACTGACTGACTGACTGACTGACTGACTGACTGACTGACTGACTGACTGACTGACTGACTGACTGACTGAGTGACTGACTGACTGACTGACTGACTGACTGACTGACTGACTGACTGACTGACTGACTGACTGACTGACTGACTGACTGACTGACTGACTGACTGACTGACTGACTGACTGACTGACTGACTGACTGGCTGACTGACTGACTGACTGACTGACTGACTGACTGACTGACTGACTGACTGACTGACTGACTGACTGACTGACTGACTGACTGACTGACTGACTGACTGACTGACTGACTGACTGACTGACTGACTGACTGACTGACTGACTGACTGACTGACTGACTGACTGACTGACTGACTGACTGACTGACAGCTTTGTGTGATCAAATTTAGTCTTAAACTAAAAATAAAACAACTAACAATGCCCTGCTTGCTGCGCCGAGGTATTGTAGGCTACCAAATTAAAAAATGAATAGTACAAGTGCCAAATGTTAATTTCGAAGAAGAGAGAGACAGAAAGCAATGTGAAGCAAAGAGCACCACTACCGGTGCCAGCCACGTCCAAGGGAACGAGCGATAAATTCAGCGACATATTGTACAAAACCCTATAACACAATACGCAAATACATACTTGGACCCGGTCTTGACTTACAAAGTCTTGGCTTACAAATAAAATTCTTTTCACTTTTTTTTCTTTATCTTGGTTTCAATCTTTCATCTTCCATGCTGAATCTTCATTATTCAATGTCTTTTCCGTCCATGTCCGTCACTCCACTTTCTTGTGTAATACAATCCAACATTCGTACTGTATGTTTTATTTTTTTAATTTCTTTGCGCATTAACCGAAGCATGCATTACCTTCTGCATTCTCAGATGTCTGATTCTGCACTTCCTGAGGTAGGCACACACAATCACATAACGATGTCGGTGCGCAGTTAGGTTGTGATATGTTGAAACCTTTGACGCGCACGCTATGATACCAAGTGATGGGCGATGCCTCCGATGATGGAGTCAGTGCTAGACGACCTTGGTGAAGAAAGCTTTCATAAGGTGGTGAGAGAGGGTAAATACACCGACTGAAAAAGGAAATTACTTTCACTTTAGCATCTTAGGCGCACGCATAAAAATCTATTATTATTATTATTATTATTATTATTATTATTATTATTATTATTATTATTATTATTATTATTATTATTATTATTATTATTATTATTATTATTATTATTATTATTATTATTATTATTATTATTATTATTATTCCTGACCATCTGAACCCCAATGCCCTGTGTAGCACAGCGAACCAGGCGTGAGTACGGTTGACCTCCGTACCTTCCCTTCCTTTATTTCAAAGTGTGGCAGTTTGGGCTAGTTGGTACGACATCACGATAGTTATAGCACGAGGACAGAACGATGACAAAGAGACAAGAATCGCTCGTGTCCTTCTTGTCTCTCTCTCTCTCCCACGATCTCTCTCTCACTCCCTCATTTTTTGTGCGTGTGCGTGTGCAACTGATGCGAAAAGAAATCGACACCTAATTCACGATACGACGATATCTAACTTGAGCTGTGGCACCTCCCTTTACAGCATCTTTTGGTAAAGCAGAAGTGACCCCTTGCAAGAGAAGTGAACCTTGCAAGTGAGGTTAGAACAATGCCATACGCATTGATTCTATCGCTTTCGGTTATCTAATTTATCATAACCAAAACAGGACGACGTCTCATCCGACGAATTGGTCCTACGCCTGGCGCTATCGTTAAGAAGATATTAGTTCAACGCAGTGACGAGGTCATGACGTCGATCTTGGAATGACTGGGCGAACTAATTAGACAGCGTCACGAGAGCAAGAGCACAACAAAGACGAGACAGCAAGGCTGAGTCAACTTTCTGCATATGGGGTGCTGACTCAGATCTACAAAGCCTCAGGGGAAGGGTTTAGGGTAACGGAAAGCGGCTACTGGAAAATGGGAGGAGTCAAAGGAGTGAGAGAGGCGGGAAGTTGCACCTACGGTAGAGCAGGAGAAAGAAGACAACTTACGCAGCCACAGGGAAAAAGTTTGAGAAGAGGGGAGGGGGGCCACACACGGTTGCGTTCAAGAATGCTTGAGAACCTTTTCCGCTGTAGGGCTCAATTATTCTGCTACGTCGAGCTGGCTTTCAAGTTAGCGCGAGGACGCGTACGCTGCCTGTAATTAGAGAGGTGTATAATAGACCTCTCGGAAGTCGATGCACGCGCAAGAGACTCTCTTACGCGGAAGTTAAGTTTCTCTCTAAACCTGCATCTCGCCCGCCGAGTAGATGCTCGCTCGTGACGAGAAACGCGTGGTTGTCGTAACGAGAATTCAATCGTAGCGACACTTTTCTACGACCACAGTGATGTGCGCTGTTTCTCAGGCTGCAGGATCCAAGGTCTGAGTTTACCTACCCCCTTTCTCTTTCCAGCTGCTCTGAGAAATATACCTCAAAACCTTGGTGATTATAAAATAACACATCGTGTGATAACACTTTGAATATAGTCTTTTACAGTGAAAACTGTATACAGCATATCCACGAAGTGATTGATGACGAGTGGGGCAAAGCATGGATGGACGGACGGACAAATAGACAGACAGACGAATGAATGGACGTACGGACGGACGAACTGACGGACGCACGATGCACGGGTGGACGCTCGAAAGCACGGAAGGAATTACGGACGCTTCGCCCAACTCATCATCATTCAGTTTGTGGATACGCTGTGACGCTGAAATACGTTGAAAAAAAAATGACGCCGAAATATACGCTGAAATTATGGTAAACAAACTTTTAATCATCAAACAACTTGCATATTAAACAAATTAGAACATAAGCTTAATTTTGACTGTACAGAAAAAGCATTTAAGGTAAAAGGTAAAAAAGTGCTAATGCAGAAAAACATACTTTTTGATGGATCCTAAAAAATACTGATGTTAGCAATGGTAGTAGTCGGGCGATGGAAATCTTGTACTGCATGTATTTTATTAACTATAAAATATTATGGTATGTATCACATGTCTCTAATGTTCTAGTCTGATTCCTTCCTGAGTTATTGTTATTTAAGTATGTTATGTAGTAAGTATGTTAAAAGATTTGTATAATCAGTCAGATTCAATGTAACATGATATTTTTGTCAGCTATTCTTTGATCTGTTGCTTATTTTGTTCATGAAGGTCTGGATGCCGCGAAAGCTGTTTTTTATTTTTATTTTTTTGATGTACGAAGTGTGTACAAGGGTGTTGGGTCCTCTGTCAGGCTATATGCCTTTAGCCCCAACATCCTTTTGTTTCTTGTGTCTTGTACAAGAAAACAAGAAAAATTTTGAAAATTGAAAATTGAAAAAAAATTGACATGCATTGCAATGCAACTGGCTACTACGATGACTGCGACGACACGGGACATACGACCCATGGCGTAAGGAGCTTCGCCCCTGGAAAACCTTTCGATAATGGTCTCAATTGGTGTGTGCACACACACTGTGTGTGTGTGCATCTCTCCTTTGTGTGTGTCCTTGTCGTGGTGCGCTATACCAGTGAAAATGATGAATCTCAACCAACTAGCCCGGCAACGTGCCTTAGCTCAATTGGTTATGGTCTCAATTGGTAATGGTCTCAATTAGTAATGGTCTCAACGCCGAGCCTGCACGCAGCACCTTCAACTTACAACTTCTACATGGGAAGGGAACTGATCAAGAGAGCACCTGAGCAGCAGACAACTTTCCAAGGATGGCACCGACAACTAACACGAGAGAATCCATGTTTGCCGGGCTGGTGCAGCAGTTCGGGCACAAGAACATCAGGTGGTGAAGCGCGTAAGCAGTAACTGCGCACGGAAGATCCGGCAGCCTTCCGAGCCAAATGCAAGTGACAACGGCAAGCCGAAGAAACATGGTTGAAGGCAGCGCAGCGTCAACGTTGAAAGAGAGGGAACGCGTTCGCGGGGCCAATGTGCCCTTTCGGCGGGGGTTTCCCTTGGCTACGGCTGCAACATCCGCAACCGCGTGTGGCAGCATGTTTCAGATTCACTGAATAATTATCTATGTACAGAGTGCTTCGGTGGTTTCTTTTCTTTTTAACATTGTCTGTATACGTACAGACAGATCCATAGTTATAGGGAACACTTGCGTGCAGAGCATGTGTGGATTTCGCTCCCTTCCAAAAGTGTAGTGACACAAAATCACACACGGCTACTAGTTCTTGACAGTTCTGACTCCTTTCGGCAAGCTCGTGCGGTGCACTGAGATGTTTTGGCGTCCACTTGCACTTAGGAGACATGCCATGTGAAAAGCGTCCATACGAGAATTTCGTTAGACACTGGATCGTACTGCGCATATAGTATTTTATATGTGGAGGGTACACGCTCGTGATCATCTATAGCTTCTATAAGTGGCGCGGCTTGTTAGGGCTTAAACACGGGGCTAGCCGTTAAGCACAACTAGAGCATGAATAGTTTGCAGGAATGGTCAGTTACACGTCATTATGAAACACGAGAATATAAAACAAAAAGCACTAGCGTTCAGACGCAATGCTGGTTCGGAACCTATCGCTTTTAATACGCAACTAAATCTGATTATTTCGCACCAATTAACAGCCGCTTCCAGCACATGTCATAGTCTTACACGACATTAAAATTCGTGGCTTCAACATTAGTGAGTCCAGTGGCCCTACTGATAGTCTGTAATTCGTAGGCTTGTATGTCTGTGGCGCTCTGAATTTATGTTTTCGTCACTTCCCTCTGGTCGAGAAAACAAAAGTACAAAAAACGTAATTGGACGCAGCCACTGAGGTGACAACATCATAGGCGAGAACCCGGCCAGATAAAATGGCCCAAACGAGGTGCTATCAATCAATTATGAACTGTTTCTTAATTAGGAAAAGCCTCGCCAGATTGTTTGTCTCGCTGATATTGAATAACACCGCTTCTGACACCATGCACGGTATTAGTTGGGTGAGTTGTAAAGAAGTCGGTGGCTCAATCTCGAAAAATATCGCTCCTGCAACTTGCCGGATTCAGCTCTCCAAGAAACTCGAGCAAGAGAGAAACACTTCGAGGGCTCTATCCCCAAGTTATAAATAAGCAAACACGAAATATAATAATAATACGTTCCTGAGCTGTTCGAGCAGCAGATTACCGCAGGTACGCTTTGGTGCATTCTAGCGGGTGCTGAGAAATCGCTTAAACGAAAATGTTTTAAACTTTACATCACTTGCGGATTATGCATGCTTCACCTTACTATATTTTATGTGTGGGTATACGCTGTTCCCACTCCAGAAATAACTGCTAGCCTGGTTGTCTTCGTCTTTGTTTGTATAGTCTTTACATTTTTTTCGAGAAAACAGAAACTATTAACATCAATGTCATGCACAGTATCTCCAGATCCCGTTCGTTTTCCTTATTTTAACGTCAAGAGGGCAGTGAACGGCCCGTAATAAAAATTAAAAACAAACTCGGGAACAAAATGGCGTTAAAAGTTTCGTAGGAAATGATTCCAGTCAGCCGTGATGACCGACCCATCATTCGTAAAGGCGGTCAGCGCATGTGAAACAACCCTTATAATCCTCATAAGCTATCTCGCGTTTGACATGTCGCTGAGCCAAAGAACATGTCTCGTGTGCCGCGAAAACTGCAAAGGCTGACACTGACGTCTCAAGTTTGTCATGCTTGTCTCTGCTTTCTGCTTTTTCTGCTTTTGTGTGTGTGTGTTCCGGGTTAAGAAAAGTCGGTGAACTCTGATCTTTAAAAAAGTTGACAGAAACGTCAGACATCCTCGTCATTTGGTAGAATAAACTGCTTCTGTAAACAATGAGCTTTTTAACGAGACTAATCCACGGGACAGAATGAGCGGCTCGTACTGTCTCCGTGTTCTTCTTTTTTGTGCGTGTTTTAATTCACGGCTAAATTATGTCTTTAAACCGTGACCGGTCCCCACCGATCTCTTATGCTAGAATTCTTCAATGATCAGCAAGTGCTACGCCATGCCAATGCTGGACCTGTTATTGTGAAAGGAGATGGGCCAGTGGCACATGATATAATTAAAATCGTGGGCGTATTTAAACAGGACCAAGCAGGCAGACACGTGATGACGCCCTTACGCCCTAGCCTATTTCTTACTATAAGTCACGGGGATTTCAAGAGCAAAAACTATTACACGATCACGATGCAGGTCGTAGTGGACGGCTACGAAAACATCGACCAGTTGGGCACCTGAATTTAGGTACACGTGCCTTTATAGAACTTCGCTTTGATCTAAATGTCACTCCCATGACCGGAATCGAACCAGTGATCTTTGCGTCAGCAGCCAAGACCCGTAGCCATTATACCCCGTGGAGAGGCTCGTTAGTTTGAATACAGATAGTGCTCCAGTCACTACTTTTTTTTTCCTACTGTCGCAAACTCTTATTCTCGTTCATTCTTTTACACCCCTTTTTATCCTTCCAAAGTACAGCGTGGCAAACCGGAGTCCACTTATACGGTTAACCTCCCTGCATTTCCGTTATCTCTCTCTCTCTCTCTCCCATTGGTTTATTTCGTTCCTGCAATCCGCAACATGCTAGCGCTCCCTGGTAAAACATGCGGCAGGCTTATTCACCTGTCATATACGGCAAATCTAACGTCATTTATAACAAATGGCATTAAGCAGACCTAACGTCCTTTTACCTGCGTGCTCTCACACGACGAAAACAAATGTCATTTTGAAATGATGACCGTCACCGTAGCCCTCCTGAGCCGTAGATTTTGGGAGAAATAAAAATTTACTAAAGCTTGTATGTAACATGAGTGTGTCCACAAAAATAATTTTTATGGGTAAAAAGGTGCTCCTTGAACACAAACGTGGCCGTTTTACACAACTTGCTACACCTGTACGAAACTCTCGAAAACCAGCATGGCCGACGGCATGACGGGGCATGAGTATTGTGAAGTGAACTGAAGCGGGGCGCATGACTGACTTCCCGGCTGCACAAATGAGAAGGCGGCCACGATTTCGTGTAGTCACCGCCTCAGCCACCAAAACACGTGCAATTGGACAATCGACCTCCGTGATACAGGCAACAATGACAACGGAAAAAAAATGAAATATGGCCGGCGTCCAGCCTCTGTAGTTGAAAGTAGCTTTTTTTTTAATTTTTAGAGACTTTCGCGCGTGCTGTTATGTCACCAAACCAGTAATACGTTCATCTAGTAAAGAATAAAATATTTACGAATAAAAGTTGCGAATACCTATGTTAACAGTCATCTCTCTAAAAGTTTCTGGCATCAAGACTACTCGCTCAGTCCGAAAACGGATGCGGATGTGTTTAGGAAACTCATTCGACAGAAAATGTCATTTTCGTCAAGTGGCATTAGTTTTTTTTTCGTGTGACAGGAAACAAATTACATTACAGATGAATTCCATTTGTTGTAAATGACATTAGATTTGCCGTGTGACAGGGATATTATTAGTCGGTCGGTTGGTCAATCCAGCATCATTTCGAAACAAGCTTTAATGAAAAGTTAACGAATATATTGTTTCCGTGCCTTAGTACACAATAAGCTTCGTCTATATATGCGGGTGAAACATACGGCATTGAGAATTCACAGAACTACGAAAATGTGTGTAAATAGTTTCTTAATATGGCATATTCATCTGTGCTCTCGTGTTCACTTAGTGTGACTACGATGACGACGTGAATAGGTCTAAAAAAAATTAATATGCAGATAGCGCGGCTCGCGATTGCATCTACCAACATCGTCTCGATTCTAGTCTAGGTCGAGTTCATGCATAATTAAAAGCATTATCCGTTTGCAGCCCAAAGGAGGCAACTCCTATACGATTCCTGAAGTACCACTCAGTTTGCGACATTCTCGAGTCAGCCTGCTTTCCAAATAAGGTGCAACTCGTTTGATGAATATGCAACGGGAAATGGGACTTTGAAAGAACAAACCTTAAAGGACGTGGTAGTAAAGTATAGTTGAGAGGAATAGCTAAAAACAGACTTCGAGGACAACTTAGTCGTGCATACTTAAGCATCTTCATTTTTTTTGGGAGGGGGGGGGGGGGTATTGTTTTTTAAGTAAATGGAAAAGGCAATACAATAGCGTGAATTTGCCGTATCAAAAGAGCGCACAGCGCTTCCAGTCATACGTGCCACCTAACGGAAGTGGTTTCACCGCGCGATTTCATACCAATGCTGCTCTACAATAAACTCCGGTATAGCCACAGTCATTAAGGTATCGCACTATCTTCGGGTGCCTGAAAATTTACTTATGTTTTGTTTATGTCTTCCATGGGACTATTTTTAAAGCTATCCAGCTTCAGAATTTGAACGTCCTTAAAACTGTCAAACGTGTTTTATTTGAAACATAACTATAGTATTAGACTTAAAAAGTTAAGCACTTGATTGCGAGTTGCAAAAGTTTCAACTCTCCAATAAGACGCAACGCGTAAACGGGTTTGCCTGACGGCGTATTTAAGACGGCATGAGTTTCAATTTGTTGTTTTGTATCGCAACGTTTTATACAGCAACAGATGAAGTTGTAACGTACGGATTGAGACTGCTATGTCATGATGAAATATGCTTGATTAATTACACCTATTTAGACATTTAAATCATACTGCAAATTCACGTCTGATCGCATCACAAATCACCCAATAAATCTGCTGAGGTGAGCGACGTGGTGACAATTATACAAGGTGAATGTAAAGACAAATCCAATTTAATTTCTATTTCTCAAGAAACTGATGTTCGCTCCAATTGGTGTGTGATACTGTTGTCTAATGTGACCTTTCCCATATGTGGTTTCAGACGTTGTTTTGTAAAACAGTTACACTAATATATCCGCAGTTCAGGTGGCTTGATGTGGCATGACTTAATGGCACTTTCCTGGTTTATGAATTCGCTGTAGAGGACCAATACAATGGTCTGCCCGCTGCTCGCCGTACTAAGGGTATTTTGTTCCCCTTTCCCATTTTCCTAGCCAGCCCCACAGGGTTCGTAACTACCATGTGTCTTACTTCTCTCTCTCTCTCTCTCTCTCTCTCTTGCTCTTTTAAAATACCAGCGTACAGTAGCCCCCCTTTATTAAAACATCGCCCAATCCTACTTTTCGGGCAACTCGAACGTAAAAGGAAGTCTCGGTTTGAAATTAAACACTGCTGTAGCAGAAAAATTTGCCTTTCGTACGCGAAAGTATGCCGCTTCGGTTATTTCAGATTCGGCTGGTTTCTTGTGAATACAGCATTTGACACAGAAAAACTAAATAACTGGAACAAGGAATCAGGCAGATATCTCCAGTATTTTTGTGAGTGTAGGTAAATGGTGAGCCACTGACGACAGTGGCATGCTCTGCACTTGCGCTCTAGTACAGGTGTCTATAATTTGTCAGAGAAGATGACAGCATTGGGGTCCTTTGGCTACCGATGAGTGGTGTAACCAGAAGAGGTGGTTCAAACTAGAGCACATTTTATATTAATATGTTCCACTGACACATTGGGGTGATCACAGTGGTAAGTGTGCGGAAAAGTTCTTTTTTTGATGCAGTACCAAAAGCGAGGTGTGTATGCCACACACAATCGTAGGCGATGCACCGAGTCTGTACAAGCGGTCCCTTTTCTTGTTGCTGTTCTTGTTCTCGTCGTTGTGCGCTGCCATTATCTTCCATTACAACAGTCGTATTTTTGTTTGTTTGTTTGTTTCCTTCTTTGTTTTTAGTTAACATGGCAATGTTTCACACCAGAATCCCGTACGCGCGACCCCTGCTAAACGCATTCAGAACAAAAGTCACGCTTCACTCAGATCCATCCTTTTGTATGATAACCCACCGAGCTGCTTACGCGAGACAAAAAAAAAGTCACAGCACATTCACGGAGTGAATGATGATGAGTGGAGTGAAGCACTGGAGGGTTTCATGGCTAAATCGTAAACCATCCGTGAATATCACCCACTACATCGTCAAAGACGTGGCGAACACTGTATATATCTATACAAGAAAGTTTATTATTCGTAAGTGGTAGCTATACGTCATCTACGTTCCCCCTTCATTATAACGGCGTTATGGTCGGTGAAGTGGTGGATCGCGGTGATGGAGCGTAGTCGGATGTTTGCGAGGACGAAGTAGTGAGTAGATTGCAAAGGTGGAACTATATATAGGCGGTCACGTACAAACAAGGAATAAACACAGTGGGACAATCTATGGTTGTTTAACGCTCACCTGTATACAAGTACACGACCATCTTGCATTTCATATTGGCTACTTCTCAACAGTATTTGCTTTATGGTCGGTGATGTAGTGAATCGACGATGGGGCGTAGTGGGATGTTCGCAAGGACGCAGTAGTCTAGAGCCAGTTGGCAAAGGTGGAACTAGAGGTGGTCACGTACGTACATACAAGAGGTGAACAGACCCACAACTTTAGGAGCGTCGCCCCTAAAAACTTCTTGAGCAAACACTGTCTCTATTTATACATAAAACCCCCAGGAAAGAAATAGGTAATAACACAGAGTCCGATACAATGTTCGTTCTGACACCCTCATTCTCAATATGTTCTTGTAGGTTTAGGTATTTGTCAATGTGTGGATAAACTAAAGAACAGTAAGCCTTAGACTGAAATAAAGACCACCTGACGTGTCGTTCCCATGGCTCCAAACGACCGCTTTCCATGTCAAAATGCCTACCTTCTCTCTCTCTCTCTCTCTCTCTCTATAACTGTGTAGACAGGACGACCACTTTGATGCGGTTATGTTTTGTCCATGTTTCATCGTTTGTTTATTTGTTTCGCGTGTTATTTGCTCGAATAGTGTTTTCACTATCGATCGATCTGTGGTCTCGATGAAACCGGGGTTCAGTTTTGTCACCTTTTTTTTTTCGTCGGGTGTCTTCTGGCTTTTGTCATGTGGTGCGGACTACATTGTAGAGGTTGGCTTTCTTTTAACTGTCGCGACTTGTCGCCCTAGCTTGTCGTCTTTGAAGTCGTTTCAAAAAGTACACTGCACATTTGTCGTTTTGCTGTGTTCATGGTGAAGCTTATCTGAGCAAGGCAGGCCCGCAACGAGTGCACTGCACTGTGGGCACTGCACATGAGAGCAGGAATTTAAGAGCGGGGAGCTGGTGTATGTCTGAAGGAGCCTGCACACTGGAGTTAAAAAGACAAACGAATCAGAAGAAAGAACAATGCTTGGATTTAAGAGGATTGTGTAAACCGTGACACTAATACTGCGAACGCACAAGTGTGCTCGTGCCAGAAAAATAAAAATAAAATTAATGAAATTCGAGTTCAGAGACTGAATCGTTTGGAAAACACCCAAGGACAAATGCCGCCATTAATAACTCTCAGAGAGCCTTGCGGGTACTGCAGAACTAAAAACCAGGGATTTGAAAACGCGACCTTTGCAGTAGGCCTCTGAAGCATGGCAGCGTTGCGAAAGCTGCAGATGGTGTTAGCTAATCCTGAAATGAACTTATATACAAGTAGGTAAGTGTAAAAATATAAATATGCCCTCCACGACCGTTAGGTGAAGTTCTGAACACAAAATTTAGCAGCTGACTTTTTTCTTTTGTCATGTGGAAGCGCGAGTTCTCAAGTGCCTAAAAATATACTAGTATGCATGAGTGTGCCATAAAAACTGAATTACAACGTGTTCTTAAACTCTGTTTCTTTATGTACACTAACCTGACGTCATGACATGGTATGAGGTTTTCGTCACGTGATTCCAAAAAGCATGTGTTCTAATGTATCTAATGTAACAACCTGCCCGCAAACGGTGCAGGTGGCATCGGGGAATATTTTGTGGACAAATTTGGTGTAACTATGCCAACGACAGCTATGAATGAGTTTGAAGTTAGCGCAATGAGACGGCCTGTGTTCTACTTAGTTCTCTGTGTAGGATCGTTAAAGCCTGCTTCGCCATGTAAGCACGTAGTAATACCTATAGCAGCACCGGGCGGGATGCGCTACTGCACTGCCCACACCTTCAAGTGCCCAAATTCCAAATTCCAAATTCCAAATTCCGTCCGTCCGTCCGTCCGTCCGTCCGTCCGTCCGTCCGTCCGTCCGTCCGTCCGTCCGTCCGTCTGTCTGTCTGTCTGTCTGTCTGTCTGTCTGTCTGTCTGTCTGTCTGTCTGTCTGTCTGTCTGTCTGTCTGTCCGTCCGTCCGTCCGTTCGTCCGTCCGTCCGTCCGTCCGTATGTATGTATGTATGTATGTATGTATGTATGTATGGATGTATGTATGTATGTATGTATGTATGTATGTATGTATGTATGTATGTATGTATGTATGTATGTATGTATGTATGTATGTACGTATGTCCCCCCGTCTAGCAGTAGACATCATAAGCTAATTCTAGACAAGCAGGAAAGCTAAGAATAATCAGCTGAACCTTTTCACGCTGCGTATATTCTGGAATGACTGAGCTAGGCGACTGCCATTTTTTTGCTCGTCTTATAGATCTTAAAATAATCTATAGATAATTTTACGGGGTGGTTCGAGTACAGCCATATTGGGATCTTATGCTTTGTGTTTTGTAACTTTATAACGGTTAAACAGTGTTAAGGTAGACGCATACGCATTAAAATGGTTTGGTTGATGTATACGATGTTTTGTAGCCTCATTAATTCACTTCGTGATATACAAAAAAAGACAACGGCCTAACAGCTGAAGATGTCGGCGCCAGAAAGTATTCGAAAAATAATCTATACACCAGAACACAGCGAGTTTAGTGAGTGCCGCCATATTTAGAATACGCTCTGCACCGTCTGACGCAAGCGCAGCGACTGAACTGTCATGTGAGCAGACGTTCCGGAGATCAAACGTGAAACTTTCCGACTCGAGACCGGCTGTAGGCTTGTTTCGCGTTTTTGCTTCTCCAAGATATTTGCGCGCTTTTTGTGTGTGTGTTTGCGTGAAACTTGAGATGTCTACGGCACGTGCATTACAGACTGCAAAAGCAGGTACATACTATGTCAATAGACATAAAGGAGAACAGCGGAAAGCGGGGCTTTCGACACAGTCGAACTGCGACATGTCTTGACAGTCGCGAGGCAGAGCTTTTCCTTTAACGCGGCGCCACCGTAGTGCTAGAATCCTCCTTCTGCTTGCGCTTCTGCATGCACCGCATGCATTTATACTTCGCCAGTCATGTCAGGCACTCTGAACAGACACGCGGTGAGAAAGTATTAGCCCGAGGAGCATTTGATAGTGGTATACAGTGACGCCGGCTGGTACCAGAGATCTGCTTAGCGACAGTCAAGGCATGTCGCAGTTTGACTGAGTCCAAAGCCACGCTTTTTCACTGCTCACGTTTTTTGCATCGCTGTAATACGCCGTTACATTTGCACTCAATGCGCGCAGTGTGCGCATACACGTGTGAGTCGTAATATCTTCTATTATTGACATGCAACCGGCAAAATAGTACGGCAATCATTCGGTGCCGCATACTATAGCATACAAAACGTAAAATACTGCTGTAAAGTGAAACAACTGGCGTAAAGCTTGAATACACTCAGTAAGTGTACTCACTCGTACACATTTATTTGGCTCGTATACTGAGTTTTTCCCTGTTTATTGCAACTATCCACTGCAGGCAGAGCTCAGCGTTTTTTTTTTTCGTTGCGGATAGAAGCATGTGCAATCTGAAAACACCACACTGGCTCAATTGCCACGTCGTGTTTTGATTTCACAAACATTGTTGAGTAATATCTTCATCTTGCACTGATTGTTTTCAGATCCAAAGACGACGCAGACGTGACCAGGCGACTTGTAAGCGGGAGCGGCTTGAACAGCTGCTTTTTTCGGATTTTAAAAACCCAAAGCTACCACTTGTCATGTTAACTTGGCCCAAATAGATACACGCCTTAGCCGCTGAGAACAAAATGGTGTCTGGGTGCGCGAGTATGCCACTGAGAGCCAATAGGCGCCGGGGTGCGAGATAGGTGTGCTCTGGTCTATACTCGATAGTGCTAAAAACATCGCTAAAGTAAAATCATTTCTTGTTGTCGCGCAGATGTCGTCATCGACATTACGCCTGGACCTTATACTTGACTAGTTAAGGTATTAGATTTCTTTCTCACTCTACAGCTTGCAGCTTTTTTTAAATTCTCTTTTTCCTAAAAAAATACCTGCCCTTTCGTGGAACCTCTATCCGATACATCTAAATATTACGCCACAATTTCAATAGTAATCCCTAAGACGAGCTGAATATTTCATCTCTGAAATGCGTGCTGGCGTTCTTCCGGAAAACGCCGCGGACTTTTAGCATTTTACACCTATGACACAAATTCTACCGCTTCTCAAAACCGTAAAAAAAATTTTGTACCGTCTAAGTTCAGAGTATCGATAACGCAAAATGTATACTGTTTAATAAATTGTTGTCAAATCCTATTTACATTATTTTCTTGTTTCTTATTTCAGTTCCTGGTTTGCTTACGTTGAGCTATGATTGACAACACAGTGCGAAGGAGCTCCGCGCCTAGCTTGAGGAATTCTTCTTCAAGAATGAACTGCCCGGATAATAAAGAATCTTTATTGTCAAATAAGCGAATTCCTCTTGAAGTGGTTCAAGAGAAAATGAAGATAAAATTCGAATGTTTTGAATTCTTCATGAATATATGATGAGTATCAGAACCAGTGCCTTTGGAAAGTTTCCCAAAGTCTCGTTACGTATTAAAGCCTCAACCAGTATTCCAGCAAAGATAACAAAATTTCCTCGTAGAAAGATATCAAGTCACCGACAGCGGCCAAAAACTCCCGTCAAATAAAGTTATTCATTTATTCATTCCTCGAGGGAAGTAAATTGTTAAGACAAAAGACGAAACAGTCAGTAACCCGGCGCAAATCTCCTCAGTACCGGTCAACAGCCACGCTGTTTGCGATCCACTCCCGATAATAAGATCATTTTTTATCAATGACTCTGTGTCGCACGTGAAGAAACCTCGTTCGCTTGCCCTATACTGACAAATGTATTGGTTGAGCATGGAAAGAACAGAGACGACGCCTCTGTTATGTGCTAAAAGAAGTGCACTGTCTCTTTTGACCAGCTTACGATTATGGTCTGCTCTTCTCGTCATTTTTGATTGATATTTGAGGTTTAACGTCCCAAAACCACCATATAATTATGATAGACGCCGTAGTGGAGAACTCCGGAAATTTTCACCACCTGGGGTTCTTTAACGTGCACCCAAATCTGAGCACACGGGCCTACATTATTTCCGCCTCCATCGGAAATGCAGCTGCCACAGCCGGGATTCGATCCCGCTTTTCGTCATTTTTACCAGAGTATGTATGTATGTATGTATGTATGTATGATTGTATGTATGTATGTATGTATGTATGTATGTATGTATGTATGTATGTATGTATGTATGTATGTATGTATGTATGTATGATTGTATGTATGTATGTATGTATGTATGTATGTATGTATGTATGTATGTATGTATGTATGTATGTATGTATGTATGTATGTATGTATGTAATACATCTGAATTTGTTTTGTTGGTCGCTTGTTTTTGTTTCCGCTGGCGAAGTTCGAACCCTTTGCTTTGGGAGACGCTGACATACGGTCGGTTACGTGGAAGAAAGAAAGACGACGGCATTCTTCGAGCTACTCGTTAGAGCAGTGTTAGGCCAAATGGTGACACGACCTGGCAGCAGCTTTAACAAAGCTTTAAAAAAACTTTAACGGGCACCCTGTCCGGCTGAAGGATGACGGCTTTCCTTGTTCTCTCTTCTAGGCCGTACACCAGCGTGTTATGAAGCAAATATAATGGTTGCAGCATCACTAACAGATACTGGACCGTAGCAACAGAATAGCAGTTTTAAAGCACACGTGCATGCACTGTCGCACCGTTTGAAACCCCCTGGTCCATTTATTCGGGCTAATGTAAAAATAACTTGAGAACTCAATGTTTAGCTGTCGCCAGTAGGTTGGACGACGGTGGTGTGGTTGGCGAACATGGTTAATTATAACATTGGTCATGAGATTTACTTAGTCATGCAACGCACCCTTAGGATACAAACGTAAAATTGAAGAGGGGGAGGGGCGAAAGTTAACACATATTATAATAATTTTATCATATATTCAAAATACCAAATACCGAACAATACATCAACGCATTTAACCCATTTTAGTCACAGCGGCAAAAGAAAAAATGCGCTGAGATGATAGTAAAAGCAAGCAAGAGAATATAAGTGTACCAGAAGTGTAAGAAAATTAGCTCATTAAATGCACTGTAAACAGATGCACAACGTGACCAACACAATGAGCAAAGAAACAAATCGTAAGACGAACGCGGGATAATAACGTGTGGGGTTTTACACCATAAAACCAGGACGTAATTATGAGAGACCGCCGATATGAGTGGTGTGATCCACGAATTTCGGCCATTTGGTGTTCTTCGACGTGCAGTGTCATCGCGTAATACACGGGTCTCTACCATTTTACATCCTTCAAAATGTGCCCGCCTCGGCCGGGAACGAAGCCAGGACCTTCGGTTCAAAGGCCGAGCACACAACCCCATTATTCCACCGAGGCGGAACCGACGAACACATAAGCGAAACAGAAGCATAAGCGTGACAAAAACATACATAACTTACGAGGCTTGCTATGCAAATAAAAAAAAACTGGGTAAGAAAAGAAATGTGAAGTCTTAAGTTGAATACAATACAATGAAACAGATTGATTTGGTCTTGTGTAAGACTAAGGTTTTGTATTGCATCCCATTGTCTTGAGAGCGAAGATATGTAAGCAAGACACGTCGGTCTATCAATGTGCGCCTGAGAGGGAACCCATGGTCTTTGAAAGGAAGATAATTCAAGCGTTTCGCTCTGCAATGTGCCGAGTGTGGTTGTGAAGCGTGCTTTATGGAGACGGAGGTTCTGTGTAAACAATGCGATTGCACTGCGAGTGAAATCCCTGAAGAACTTATTATTCAGCTAAGAGGATTCAACTGTATCAGCCACCCATCATTGAACATTTTCAATGGAGAGGTAACGCTTAACAAGATGAGCTGCTTTGAATCTAGCAAAAAAAAATGCGTTGTGCGATATCGGTCTGTTATAGTTTCTTGGCAGGGTGCGAGTATGCGGCAAGTACAGGTGATTTGGTAGGATATACGTTTACTTTCTGAGGTGACTAAGCTTTCAGCTGTTAGTATAAGCAGTGGTGTCGATCGATCTCTTGTCCGTGTTTTAGTATTTACGTAAACTTTCGATCATGCTTAGCTGCTCCAAGCCGCTTCCTTTGTTTTGCAAAAGGGAGAATCCACTCGGCATGTTGAGATAAGCAAATAAAAGTGAGTTTACGCCTCCCAAAACACGTGCGAACGTAGCTCCCTACACCATCACAGCACCTCAGCTCCGTATAACATGAAGTGAATTGCACAGACTCAAGTTTTCTCCCTTTCTGTTTAGCCCCTCCTTCCACCTCCTAAAATGTAGGGTAGCAAACTACTTTTGTCTGGTCAACATTCTTGCCTTTCGTGCACTTCTTTCTCTTTCTCTATCCTCTCTCTGGGAGACGCTCAACTCTCGATATCTTCTAAGCGATGATATCGGAAAACATTCCTCATACGAACGATACAGTGAGGCACCAGCGAACAGCATGACCCGCATCAAAATGTGCGCTCTTGGAGAGCCGTTCTCAACTACTTTGCAAAATGAGCAAGCAGCTTGCCCTGCAATCAACCTGTCAGCTTCGATGAAAAAAAATCGATCGCGACGCCAAGCAAGAGATTTATGTTTTCGCCGTTCACCTGCCTATAAATGCAAGGTTTAGGAAGGAGCGTATACGTCACACGGTGGCTACGCCCGATATGCAAGAAAACTAAATATATTGCTTGCTCTAAGGCGATGTCATGAAATATTGGTGACAGTGATCCTCGCATTCTTTCGTTCTGTTTTGAACAGGGACGTATACAAAAGGACATACGTCGCAAAACAATCGGATTCAGACAGGTTCAATGCCTCGAACATATATAGTATACATCCGGTCAACCAATAAAAGAAAGAAGAAAAACAGAAAAAGAAAAACAATGAGCGAAGCCGTCGACCTTGGTCATGTTCTTTTCGTTGCTGCGAACAGGCCAACGCTAAGACTGACGACTAGGATACAGTGAAATAGAAAAGAAACATTGAACTCATCAGAATAAATTAACGCGAGCTTTCATCATATCTTTAAGCATGGTCGCCCCCTTATTTTGTTTAAAAAGAACTGCTCAAGATTTTTCCAGTCATTTTTCTGCGTCGATAGTTTTCTTTGCCAGCATCCGAGGTGTGCAATCGCTGGCATGAAATCTCAGTGATTTTGATCCGCGAGTTCTTTGGCTTTATTTCGAGTGTGGACGCTTACAAAAAGACAAGCGTTGCAAAATAATCAGATTCACAAGGTTCAATGCCTGGCACAATGTACCTTTCTTCAAAAGTTCATGAATATAAGAGTACGTACAGAAATAATAAGGACCGGGGCGTCGACCTAGGTCATGTCTGGTTCGTGGCTACGGATAAGAGAACAGTAGAATTGACAACTAGGATGTGTAGAATCCGAAGAAAAACACTGAGTGTATCGAAAAAGGGTTACGTGAGCTTACATCATGCAGTCAAGCGTGGACACGCATTCAGCTTGTTTTAAAAAAACACTTTCTGATCATTTTGCCAGTCAGATAGTTTTGGATGCCACAAGCTGAACATCCGAGGTGTCGTACACAGGCTGGCTTCTTAATCGGCTTATTCCAGCACCAAAAGCAGTTTCTCGTCGAACAAATAAGCGTTCCTTAGCTTTCACAACCGCAAGACTCGGAATATGATCCTGGCAGATGTTAGTTCAACTGTGACAGTGTTATGCAAACAGATCACTGAGAGGATTGGTGTCAAAGTCAAAGTTTATTTCACCAGAGAATTTCTGGATAGTTTTCAGGGCTAAAAGCTGCTTGAGGCAGCTTGTTTTGGTCCCTAAAGACCATTTACAATTTTGTGGTGTCGGGAGAGCGGCCGAGAAAAACGAAACGAATAAGTCAACAAAAGTGGCTAGGTCAGGGGAGACGTTGCCATTAAGAAGAAAAAAGCACGAATGCGAAAGGAAGGAGTCATCGGGTAGCTGTACATGTTGTGAGAAGAAGGTTTTACCAGGGATGATCAACATCAGCTGTCGGACCTTCAAGTGGTGCCTACTGACGCTGTCAAGGTTACAGGAGGCTTCAGTAGACGTGATACCGAGGAAAGTAGACATCTCGCATGCTGCCAGTATACTGTCAGGGAGCACCATGTTAGGAAACGTGAGCAGCACTTCTCATAATTCGATGCATTACAGACAGATTCGACCGCTCTTCACGTTTTGCGCACTGCTCGTTCTCTCTAATGGCACTTCATTAGAGACGCCATCAGCAAGCTTACATCTGTCTGTGCTGCCAGAGGTGATTCTTTTATATCTATCATATGTTGGTTTCAGGACGTTAAACCCCCCCCCCCCACCTCATATCAATCATCGATGATTCTTTCATACCACGCAAAAGATACAAGAGAAACATCAAGTCGTTAGGCATGCGCCTATAACTTTGAAGATGGTTGTTGAGTTGTCGTGTTATGTCACTGCCGTATCTGATGGAAGCACACTTACCGAGTGCACAATATTCAGCTCACTTCGTTCGCAAGCTGTACCTTTCCATGTAAGGTGTACCATGGAAATATGAGAAAATAAAAAAAGCCATACGGGAGTTCCTTAATGCTGACGCTATAAAACATAGTCTGCTCTCTGGAGGAACACTTCGTCACTGTCATGTCATCACCCGTGGAGGATATGTCTTACAAAAATGCCCTCAGACGCTTTTGTTCTCCTTGTGTACATGTCGGCCTAA
The DNA here is from genome assembly GCF_043290135.1 of Rhipicephalus microplus. Lineage (NCBI taxonomy): Eukaryota > Metazoa > Arthropoda > Arachnida > Ixodida > Ixodidae > Rhipicephalus > Rhipicephalus microplus. Next base: position 271,332,473 of record NC_134701.1, on the reverse strand, counting down.
TGGCACCATTCCAAATTTACTGCGTACTGTACGTGGGATGGCAGATGTTACATCCGGTGGGCTCATTACTGCCCGTGCCCGCCCTTCGTAAAGTCCGGTACACGAGGTTATTACCGCTTGCATGCTTTAGTGCAGATAGCAAATTTGCACGGAGAAATAAAAGATTCAAGGACTAACCTATGCAATGCATAACCAGACAGTGTCCTTTTCATTACCATTATTCATCTGTTCTCGTTTTGTTCATGCATGCGAATACCAGAGGTTCGTTAGAAAAAGTTTGAACTTGTAAGTCAGCCATCTGCATACACGGTCATTTATTTGCATGTACTCGCATATCAGTCAGAGGAGAGCGAACGCAATCATCCCCGTTATCAGCGGCAAAAATAAGAGATTCAACAATGCATGATCATTATAGGGAATTATAACTGCGCAAGCAAGTTTTCCATATTAAAGCCTAACCACTAATTCATCGGTCAAACGTCTTAATCCAACCCCAAAAAAATATATCATTTGTGCCACGCGAAATATTCACCTTATCTATCTATCTATCTATCTATCTATCTATCTATCTATCTATCTATCTATCTATCTATCTAGAATGAGCTTACCGTTATCTACAGGGTCGCTGACGTCTTCAAACGCATTCCAGCTCTGATGGCTCTGACTCCATCGCAGTAACACATTTTGCCATCAGCTGCCCAAAAAGTGAAGCATTCTGCCGCATGATTACCGACACTTCGTTGAGGATACCAGAACACCACTTCGTTAACGAAGGAATGGAGGCACGCGTTGCACGGAATACCTGAGCGGTCCCTCGCGGTTGGAGGCTTCCGGTTCACACAGGTTATTTTTCTCGCCAGGAGGTCGTCAAGCCGCTTCGACACTCTCCGCAATGTCGTGCAGCACGACAGTCGCTCTATGCAAGGTCACGCGTGCCGAGCAAACGCGCCCCCCCCCCCTTCTTACTTTCTTGCTTTTTTAACCAGTCAAGTGGTGCCTCGAAATCGTCAGCTATAGCCATCGATCTAGCACCTCCTCAAATCTCATTCATAAGTCTAAAAACAGTCCGATAAGTTGAATCATTGAGGCTCAGTCAAACTCAAATGCAGTCATTATTCTGATTGAGTCTGGGTCAGAATATTCTGTTGAGTTGGAATACGAGTGAGTCCGGTACAAAAAAATGTTTTGTGAGTCTGAGTGCCAGGGAGTTCGGTACAGGAATATTTTGGCAAGTCTGAGTCCGAGTAGGTCCTATAGGCAAAATATATTTCTGGAAAGAATCTGTGTGATTTTGGTTTGTTTGTTTTTGACGCCCTTCGGTCCTATCTACTCAACTTCAGGATTACTATCAGAATTGTATAAACTCGCGTTTTAAGTCAAAAATAGAGAGACAATTATTTCAATGGGTAGCTGGCGAGGTTTGCCTGGTTTTTCACTTGACAGGCTACCCCAGGTGCCGGGCGATGACAATGATGTATACAATGATAAACACCGAACACATACAGTTACATACACGCATAACAGTCACATAACACATACAGTCACTCACACACACTGCACTATTTACAACGTTTCGTTCAAGACTGTGGCCCGTAAGAATGTTAGTAGTGCTTTTGTGGAGTCTAACGCACTGGAGCTGTTCTGCCATAGGCCTAGAATATTTTTCAACTCCAAGTGTGTGTCCTGTTGTATATTTAGGGCCATCTTGAGAGACTGTCTCTATGATGCGTATATCGTGCACTCACAGAGGACATGATTGATGTCTTCAACGACGCTACATTGTGCACAAAATGCTGAGTCGCACAGTCCAATTTTGTTCCTGAAGTAATTCGTATATGCTATGTTTATTCGGATGCGGCGTAAACACGTTTCTTCTTGCCTGTTCAGATTTCGCGGCATCCCGAAGTGAAACAATGGATCGATCGTGTACAGAGGCCTATACGGTTGGCTAGTGTCTGTCCAGAGGGATCGCTGGAGGCGCCAGGCGTTGTCCGACACTAGCGTTGCGTTTAAGTCAAGTCTACTCACTGTACTTCAGCGCACTAGTATCTCACGCTACGTCTATATTTTTCAATCGAATGCTTGAGTTTTGACCTCCTCAGTTCCCCTGCAATCTATGACAGATTCTTGATAAAAATATCTCGCAGAAGTCATACTTTTTGCTAAAAAAATGTTGTTACTGGATTGCAACCACTGACAACTCGTATTTGATGGTATACGAGATCCAAATATGTGAACTAGAGCACCAACTGAACAAAAAATTTGGGGGATCTTTAAGCTTCGCCTTTTAGAGCTGAACGCGATAACGTTATCCTGTCCCTAGTGACCATTTAGTGCGTACTTCTTATAGTATGATGTTCCTCTAGAAGTTTCAATTGTGAATTACTACAATTTAATCTATTGTGATGAGAGTGGCTTGTCTCAGTGAATTTTTCATACATGACTGCATCCTCTGTAATGGGTAGCATGCTTTAAACCACGAACAATCACGCGGGAATACGCACAGTAACGTGTGTGCCTTTTGTAATAGGTGGCCGGCTTTAAACCACAGATCGTTATGATAGTCGCATCATCTGACGTCCGATGGCAATGTACGCTTGTACGACACAATATTTCACGTTGTACTGTGAAGCCTCTATAAAGGACGCATGTGTTTGTAAAGCATGAACGTTATCTTCACTGCATTTGCAAGCAGAAGTTACTTTCACTGTGTTTTCTAGCAGATAGGCGCCTGCGTGGTAGAACACCTTCATGCGACGCAAACGACTTGGGTTCGATCCTCACTCGGGGTCGGAAATTTGTGATTGTTTATTTTACTTACAACTTTCTCAATTTTATGTCGTGGACAAAATTGTTTTTTGCTCACTACCAACGACACGAGCGCAGACGCCAAAATTTGTGTGAAACGAGCGCGTTAATAATGAAGTTAAACAGAACTAACACAATGGTTGAGAATTCTAATTATACGCTAACTGACTCACGGGTGAAGACACTCAAACTCGGGTCGAGCCGCGAATATGAGTCTGAGTTCGAGCTAGTAATATTTTGGTGAGTTTGAGTCCGAGTGAGCCCAAAAAGCCAAATACATATGATGAATGAGTCTGAACGAGCTGCACAGTATTTGCCTACCTATGGTCCCATCGTCGCCCTCCCACTAACAGCCCCTCCCCTGTCTGCGTACTGTCTTCCTCTTTCCCTGTATTAATATCCGATCTTCGTG